>NW_028172507.1:0-320000 GCF_963971535.1 Notolepis coatsorum
TACAGACTGAGAGACATACAGACTGAGAGACAGACAGAGATACATACATACTGAGAGACAGACTGAGAGACAGACAGAGAGACAGACAGACTGAGAGACAGACAGACAGAGAGACAGACATAGAGACAGACTGGACAGACAGACAGAGAGACAGACTGGACAGACAGACAGAGAGACAGACTGAGAGACAGACTGAGAGACAGACTAGGATACAGACTGAGAGACATACTGAGAGACAGACAGACTGAGAGACAGACAAAGAGACAGACAAACTGAGATACAGACAGAAAGACAGACAGACTGAGAGACAGATTGACAGACAGACAGACAGACAGAGAGACAGACTGAGAGACAGACTGGACAGACAGACAGAGAGACAGACTGAGAGACAGACTGAGAGACAGACTGGGAGACAGACTGAGAGACAGACTGAGAGACAGACTGAGATACAGACTGGGAGACAGACTGAGAGACAGACTGAGAGACAGACATACTGAGAGACAGACAGAGAGACAGACAGACAGACTGAGAGACAGACAGAGAGACAGACTGAGAGACAGACTGGACAGACAGACTGCGAGTCAGACTGAGAGACAGACAGAGAGACAGACTGAGAGACATACTGATAGACAGACAGACTGAGAGACAGACTGACAGACAGACAGACATACAGACTGAGAGACATACAGACTGAGAGACAGACAGAGATACATACATACTGAGAGACAGACTGAGAGACAGACAGAGAGACAGACAGACTGAGAGACAGACAGACAGAGAGACAGACATAGAGACAGACTGGACAGACAGACAGAGAGACAGACTGGACAGACAGACAGAGAGACAGACTGAGAGACAGACTGAGAGACAGACTAGGATACAGACTGAGAGACATACTGAGAGACAGACAGACTGAGAGACAGACAAAGAGACAGACAAACTGAGATACAGACAGAAAGACAGACAGACTGAGAGACAGATTGACAGACAGACAGACTGAGAGACAGACAGAGAGACAGACTGAGAGACAGACTGAGAGACAGACTGACATACAGACAGACTGAGAGACAGACAGACAGAGAGACAGACAGAGAGACAGACTGGACAGACAGACAGATAGACAGACTGGACAGACAGACAGAGAGACAGACTGAGAGACAGACTGAGAGACAGACTAGGAGACAGACTGAGAGACATACTGAGAGACAGACAGACTGAGAGACAGACAAAGAGACAGACAAACTGAGATACAGACAGAAAGACAGACAGACTGAGAGACAGATTGACAGACAGACAGACTGAGAGACAGACAGGGAGACATACAGACTGATAGACAGACTGAGAGACAGACAGACAGACAGACAGACAGACAGACAGACAGACAGACAGACAGACAGACAGACAGACAGACAGACAGACAGACAGACTGAGAGACAGACTGAGAGACAGACTGAGAGACAGACTGAGATACAGACTGGGAGACAGACTGAGAGACAGACTGAGAGACAGACAGAGAGACATACAGACTGAGAGACAGACAGAGATACATACATACTGAGAGACAGACTGAGAGACAGACAGAGAGACAGACAGAGAGACAGACTGGACAGACAGACAGAGAGACAGACTGAGAGACATACTGAGAGACAGACTGGGAGACAGACAGAGAGACAGACAGAGAGACAGACTGGACAGACAGACAGAGAGACAGACTGAGAGACAGACTGAGAGACAGACTGGGAGACAGACTGAGAGACAGACTGAGAGACAGACTGAGATACAGACTGGGAGACAGACTGAGAGACAGACTGAGAGACAGACATACTGAGAGACAGACAGAGAGACAGACAGACATAGAGGACAGACTGCGAGTCAGACTGAGAGACAGACAGAGAGACAGACTGAGAGACAGACTGAGAGACAGACAGAGTGAGAGACAGACAGAGAGACAGACTGAGAGACAGACTGGGAGACAGACTGAGAAACAGACTGAGAGACAGACTGAGAGACAGACAGACTGAGAGACAGACAGATAGACAGACAGACTGAGAGACAGACTGAGAGACAGACAGAGAGACATACAGACTGAGAGACAGGCAGACTGAGAGACAGTTAGATAGACAGACAGACTGAGAGACAGACAGAGAGACAGACTGACTGAGAGACAGACTGAGAGACAGACTGACAGACAGACTGAGAGACAGACAGACTGAGAGACAGACAGAGAGACAGACAGACTGAGAGAAAGACTGAGAGACAGACAGAGAGACAGACAGAGATACAGACTGAGAGACAGACAGAGAGACAGACAGATAGACAGACTGGACAGACAGACAGAGAGACAGACTGAGAGACAGACTGAGAGACAGACTAGGAGACAGACTGAGAGACATACTGAGAGACAGACAGACTGAGAGACAGACAAAGAGACAGACAAACTGAGATACAGACAGAAAGACAGACAGACTGAGAGACAGATTGACAGACAGACAGACTGAGAGACAGACAGGGAGACATACAGACTGATAGACAGACTGAGAGACAGACAGACAGACAGACAGACAGACAGACAGACAGACAGACAGACAGACAGACAGACAGACAGACAGACAGACAGACAGACAGACAGACAGACAGACAGACAGACTGAGAGACAGACTGAGAGACAGACTGAGATACAGACTGGGAGACAGACTGAGAGACAGACTGAGAGACAGACAGAGAGACAGACAGACATAGAGGACAGACTGCGAGACAGACTGAGAGACAGACAGAGAGACAGACTGAGAGACATACTGAGAGACAGACTGACAGACATACAGACATACAGACTGAGAGACATACAGACTGAGAGACAGACAGAGATACATACATACATACTGAGAGACAGACTGAGAGACAGACAGAGAGACAGACAGAGAGACAGACTGGACAGACAGACAGAGAGACAGACTGAGAGACATACTGAGAGACAGACTGGGAGACAGACAGAGAGACAGACAGAGAGACAGACTGGACAGACAGACAGAGAGACAGACTGAGAGACAGACTGAGAGACAGACTGAGAGACAGACTGAGAGACAGACTAAGAGAGACTGAGAGACAGACTGAGAGACAGACTGAGAGACATACAGACTGAGAGACAGACAGACAGACAGACAGACAGACAGACAGACAGACAGACAAACAGACAGACAGACTGAGAGACAGACTGAGAGACAGACTGAGATACAGACTGGGAGACAGACTGAGAGACAGACTGAGAGACAGACAGAGAGACAGACAGACATAGAGGACAGACTGCGAGACAGACTGAGAGACAGACAGAGAGACAGACTGAGAGACATACTGAGAGACAGACAGACTGATAGACAGACAGACTGAGAGACAGACTGACAGACAGACAGACATACAGACTGAGAGACATACAGACTGAGAGACAGACAGAGATACATACATACTGAGAGACAGACTGAGAGACAGACAGAGAGACAGACAGAGAGACAGACTGGACAGACAGACAGACAGAGAGACAGACTGAGAGACATACTGAGAGACAGACTGGGAGACAGACAGAGAGACAGACAGAGAGACAGACTGGACAGACAGACAGAGAGACAGACTGAGAGACAGACTGAGAGACAGACTGGGAGACAGACTGAGAGACAGACTGAGAGACAGACTGAGATACAGACTGGGAGACAGACTGAGAGACAGACTGAGAGACAGACATACTGAGAGACAGACAGAGAGACAGACAGACATAGAGGACAGACTGCGAGTCAGACTGAGAGACAGACAGAGAGACAGACTGAGAGACATACTGATAGACAGACAGACTGAGAGACAGACTGACAGACAGACAGACATACAGACTGAGAGACATACAGACTGAGAGACAGACAGAGATACATACATACTGAGAGACAGACTGAGAGACAGACAGAGAGACAGACAGACTGAGAGACAGACAGACAGAGAGACAGACATAGAGACAGACTGGACAGACAGACAGAGAGACAGACTGGACAGACAGACAGAGAGACAGACTGAGAGACAGACTGAGAGACAGACTAGGATACAGACTGAGAGACATACTGAGAGACAGACAGACTGAGAGACAGACAAAGAGACAGACAAACTGAGATACAGACAGAAAGACAGACAGACTGAGAGACAGATTGACAGACAGACAGACTGAGAGACAGACAGAGAGACAGACTGAGAGACAGACTGGACAGACAGACAGAGAGACAGACTGAGAGACAGACTGAGAGACAGACTGAGAGACAGACTGAGATACAGACTGGGAGACAGACTGAGAGACAGACTGAGAGACAGACATACTGAGAGACAGACAGAGAGACAGACAGACATAGAGGACAGACTGCGAGTCAGACTGAGAGACAGACAGAGAGACAGACTGAGAGACATACTGATAGACAGACAGACTGAGAGACAGACTGACAGACAGACAGACATACAGACTGAGAGACATACAGACTGAGAGACAGACAGAGATACATACATACTGAGAGACAGACTGAGAGACAGACAGAGAGACAGACAGACTGAGAGACAGACAGACAGAGAGACAGACATAGAGACAGACTGGACAGACAGACAGAGAGACAGACTGGACAGACAGACAGAGAGACAGACTGAGAGACAGACTGAGAGACAGACTAGGATACAGACTGAGAGACATACTGAGAGACAGACAGACTGAGAGACAGACAAAGAGACAGACAAACTGAGATACAGACAGAAAGACAGACAGACTGAGAGACAGATTGACAGACAGACAGACTGAGAGACAGACAGAGAGACAGACTGAGAGACAGACTGAGAGACAGACTGACATACAGACAGACTGAGAGACAGACAGACAGAGAGACAGACAGAGAGACAGACTGGACAGACAGACAGATAGACAGACTGGACAGACAGACAGAGAGACAGACTGAGAGACAGACTGAGAGACAGACTAGGAGACAGACTGAGAGACATACTGAGAGACAGACAGACTGAGAGACAGACAAAGAGACAGACAAACTGAGATACAGACAGAAAGACAGACAGACTGAGAGACAGATTGACAGACAGACAGACTGAGAGACAGACAGGGAGACATACAGACTGATAGACAGACTGAGAGACAGACAGACAGACAGACAGACAGACAGACAGACAGACAGACAGACAGACAGACAGACAGACAGACAGACAGACAGACTGAGAGACAGACTGAGAGACAGACTGAGAGACAGACTGAGATACAGACTGGGAGACAGACTGAGAGACAGACTGAGAGACAGACAGAGAGACAGACAGACATAGAGGACAGACTGCGAGACAGACTGAGAGACAGACAGAGAGACAGACTGAGAGACATACTGAGAGACAGACAGACTGATAGACAGACAGACTGAGAGACAGACTGACAGACATACAGACATACAGACTGAGAGACATACAGACTGAGAGACAGACAGAGATACATACATACTGAGAGACAGACTGAGAGACAGACAGAGAGACAGACAGAGAGACAGACTGGACAGACAGACAGAGAGACAGACTGAGAGACATACTGAGAGACAGACTGGGAGACAGACAGAGAGACAGACAGAGAGACAGACTGGACAGACAGACAGAGAGACAGACTGAGAGACAGACTGAGAGACAGACTGAGAGACAGACTGAGAGACAGACTAAGAGAGACTGAGAGACAGACTGAGAGACAGACTGAGAGACATACAGACTGAGAGACAGACAGACAGACAGACAGACAGACAGACAGACTGAGAGACAGACTGAGAGACAGACTGAGATACAGACTGGGAGACAGACTGAGAGACAGACTGAGAGACAGACAGAGAGACAGACAGACATAGAGGACAGACTGCGAGACAGACTGAGAGACAGACAGAGAGACAGACTGAGAGACATACTGAGAGACAGACAGACTGATGGACAGACAGACTGAGAGACAGACTGACAGACAGACAGACATACAGACTGAGAGACATACAGACTGAGAGACAGACAGAGATACATACATACTGAGAGACAGACTGAGAGACAGACAGAGAGACAGACAGAGAGACAGACTGGACAGACAGACAGAGAGACAGACTGAGAGACATACTGAGAGACAGACTGGGAGACAGACAGAGAGACAGACAGAGAGACAGACTGGACAGACAGACAGAGAGACAGACTGAGAGACAGACTGAGAGACAGACTGGGAGACAGACTGAGAGACAGACTGAGAGACAGACTGAGATACAGACTGGGAGACAGACTGAGAGACAGACTGAGAGACAGACATACTGAGAGACAGACAGAGAGACAGACAGACATAGAGGACAGACTGCGAGTCAGACTGAGAGACAGACAGAGAGACAGACTGAGAGACAGACTGAGAGACAGACAGAGTGAGAGACAGACAGAGAGACAGACTGAGAGACAGACTGGGAGACAGACTGAGAAACAGACTGAGAGACAGACTGAGAGACAGACAGACTGAGAGACAGACAGATAGACAGACAGACTGAGAGACAGACTGAGAGACAGACAGAGAGACAGACAGACTGAGAGACAGGCAGACTGAGAGACAGTTAGATAGACAGACAGACTGAGAGACAGACAGAGAGACAGACTGACTGAGAGACAGACTGAGAGACAGACTGACAGACAGACTGAGAGACAGACAGACTGAGAGACAGACAGAGAGACAGACAGACTGAGAGAAAGACTGAGAGACAGACAGAGAGACAGACAGAGATACAGACTGAGAGACAGACAGAGAGACAGACAGATAGACAGACTGGACAGACAGACAGAGAGACAGACTGAGAGACAGACTGAGAGACAGACTAGGAGACAGACTGAGAGACATACTGAGAGACAGACAGACTGAGAGACAGACAAAGAGACAGACAAACTGAGATACAGACAGAAAGACAGACAGACTGAGAGACAGATTGACAGACAGACAGACTGAGAGACAGACAGGGAGACATACAGACTGATAGACAGACTGAGAGACAGACAGACAGACAGACAGACAGACAGACAGACAGACAGACAGACAGACAGACAGACAGACAGACAGACAGACAGACAGACAGACAGACAGACTGAGAGACAGACTGAGAGACAGACTGAGATACAGACTGGGAGACAGACTGAGAGACAGACTGAGAGACAGACAGAGAGACAGACAGACATAGAGGACAGACTGCGAGACAGACTGAGAGACAGACAGAGAGACAGACTGAGAGACATACTGAGAGACAGACAGACTGATAGACAGACAGACTGAGAGACAGACTGACAGACATACAGACATACAGACTGAGAGACATACAGACTGAGAGACAGACAGAGATACATACATACATACTGAGAGACAGACAGAGAGACAGACAGAGAGACAGACTGGACAGACAGACAGAGAGACAGACTGAGAGACATACTGAGAGACAGACTGGGAGACAGACAGAGAGACAGACAGAGAGACAGACTGGACAGACAGACAGAGAGACAGACTGAGAGACAGACTGAGAGACAGACTGAGAGACAGACTGAGAGACAGACTAAGAGAGACTGAGAGACAGACTGAGAGACAGACTGAGAGACATACAGACTGAGAGACAGACAGACAGACAGACAGACAGACAGACAGACAGACAGACAGACAGACAGACAGACTGAGAGACAGACTGAGAGACAGACTGAGATACAGACTGGGAGACAGACTGAGAGACAGACTGAGAGACAGACAGAGAGACAGACAGACATAGAGGACAGACTGCGAGACAGACTGAGAGACAGACAGAGAGACAGACTGAGAGACATACTGAGAGACAGACAGACTGATAGACAGACAGACTGAGAGACAGACTGACAGACAGACAGACATACAGACTGAGAGACATACAGACTGAGAGACAGACAGAGATACATACATACTGAGAGACAGACTGAGAGACAGACAGAGAGACAGACAGAGAGACAGACTGGACAGACAGACAGACAGAGAGACAGACTGAGAGACATACTGAGAGACAGACTGGGAGACAGACAGAGAGACAGACAGAGAGACAGACTGGACAGACAGACAGAGAGACAGACTGAGAGACAGACTGAGAGACAGACTGGGAGACAGACTGAGAGACAGACTGAGAGACAGACTGAGATACAGACTGGGAGACAGACTGAGAGACAGACTGAGAGACAGACATACTGAGAGACAGACAGAGAGACAGACAGACATAGAGGACAGACTGCGAGTCAGACTGAGAGACAGACAGAGAGACAGACTGAGAGACATACTGATAGACAGACAGACTGAGAGACAGACTGACAGACAGACAGACATACAGACTGAGAGACATACAGACTGAGAGACAGACAGAGATACATACATACTGAGAGACAGACTGAGAGACAGACAGAGAGACAGACAGACTGAGAGACAGACAGACAGAGAGACAAACATAGAGACAGACTGGACAGACAGACAGAGAGACAGACTGGACAGACAGACAGAGAGACAGACTGAGAGACAGACTGAGAGACAGACTAGGATACAGACTGAGAGACATACTGAGAGACAGACAGACTGAGAGACAGACAAAGAGACAGACAAACTGAGATACAGACAGAAAGACAGACAGACTGAGAGACAGATTGACAGACAGACAGACTGAGAGACAGACAGAGAGACAGACTGAGAGACAGACTGAGAGACAGACTGACATACAGACAGACTGAGAGACAGACAGACAGAGAGACAGACAGAGAGACAGACTGGACAGACAGACAGATAGACAGACTGGACAGACAGACAGAGAGACAGACTGAGAGACAGACTGAGAGACAGACTAGGAGACAGACTGAGAGACATACTGAGAGACAGACAGACTGAGAGACAGACAAAGAGACAGACAAACTGAGATACAGACAGAAAGACAGACAGACTGAGAGACAGATTGACAGACAGACAGACTGAGAGACAGACAGGGAGACATACAGACTGATAGACAGACTGAGAGACAGACAGACAGACAGACAGACAGACAGACAGACAGACAGACAGACAGACAGACAGACAGACAGACAGACAGACAGACAGACAGACATACAGACAGACTGAGAGACAGACTGAGAGACAGACTGAGAGACAGACTGAGATACAGACTGGGAGACAGACTGAGAGACAGACTGAGAGACAGACAGAGAGACAGACAGACATAGAGGACAGACTGCGAGACAGACTGAGAGACAGACAGAGAGACAGACTGAGAGACATACTGAGAGACAGACAGACTGATAGACAGACAGACTGAGAGACAGACTGACAGACATACAGACATACAGACTGAGAGACATACAGACTGAGAGACAGACAGAGATACATACATACTGAGAGACAGACTGAGAGACAGACAGAGAGACAGACAGAGAGACAGACTGGACAGACAGACAGAGAGACAGACTGAGAGACATACTGAGAGACAGACTGGGAGACAGACAGAGAGACAGACAGAGAGACAGACTGGACAGACAGACAGAGAGACAGACTGAGAGACAGACTGAGAGACAGACTGAGAGACAGACTGAGAGACAGACTGAGAGACAGACTGAGATACAGACTGGGAGACAGACTGAGAGACAGACTGAGAGACAGACATACTGAGAGACAGACAGAGAGACAGACAGACATAGAGGACAGACTGCGAGTCAGACTGAGAGACAGACAGAGAGACAGACTGAGAGACATACTGAGAGACAGACAGACTGATAGACAGACAGACTGAGAGACAGACTGAGAGACAGACTGAGAGACAGACTAGGAGACAGACTGAGAGACATACTGAGAGACAGACAGACTGAGAGACAGACAAAGAGACAGACAAACTGAGATACAGACAGAAAGACAGACAGACTGAGAGACAGACAGAGAGACAGACAGACTGAGAGACAGGCAGACTGAGAGACAGTTAGATAGACAGACAGACTGAGAGACAGACAGAAAGACAGACTGACTGAGAGACAGACTGAGAGACAGACTGACAGACAGACTGAGAGACAGACAGACTGAGAGACAGACAGAGAGACAGACAGACTGAGAGAAAGACTGAGAGACAGACAGAGAGACAGACAGAGATACAGACTGAGAGACAGACAGAGAGACAGACAGATAGACAGACTGGACAGACAGACAGAGAGACAGACTGAGAGACAGACTGAGAGACAGACTAGGAGACAGACTGAGAGACAAACTGAGAGACAGACAGACTGAGAGACAGACAAAGAGACAGACAAACTGAGATACAGACAGAAAGACAGACAGACTGAGAGACAGATTGACAGACAGACAGACTGAGAGACAGACAGGGAGACATACAGACTGATAGACAGACTGAGAGACAGACAGACAGACAGACAGACAGACAGACAGACAGACAGACAGACAGACAGACAGACAGACAGACAGACAGACAGACAGACAGACAGACAGACAGACTGAGAGACAGACTGAGAGACAGACTGAGATACAGACTGGGAGACAGACTGAGAGACAGACTGAGAGACAGACAGAGAGACAGACAGACATAGAGGACAGACTGCGAGACAGACTGAGAGACAGACAGAGAGACAGACTGAGAGACATACTGAGAGACAGACAGACTGATAGACAGACAGACTGAGAGACAGACTGACAGACATACAGACATACAGACTGAGAGACATACAGACTGAGAGACAGACAGAGATACATACATACATACTGAGAGACAGACTGAGAGACAGACAGAGAGACAGACAGAGAGACAGACTGGACAGACAGACAGAGAGACAGACTGAGAGACATACTGAGAGACAGACTGGGAGACAGACAGAGAGACAGACAGAGAGACAGACTGGACAGACAGACAGAGAGACAGACTGAGAGACAGACTGAGAGACAGACTGAGAGACAGACTGAGAGACAGACTAAGAGAGACTGAGAGACAGACTGAGAGACAGACTGAGAGACATACAGACTGAGAGACAGACAGACAGACAGACAGACAGACAGACAGACAGACAGACTGAGAGACAGACTGAGAGACAGACTGAGATACAGACTGGGAGACAGACTGAGAGACAGACTGAGAGACAGACAGAGAGACAGACAGACATAGAGGACATACTGCGAGACAGACTGAGAGACAGACAGAGAGACAGACTGAGAGACATACTGAGAGACAGACAGACTGATAGACAGACAGACTGAGAGACAGACTGACAGACAGACAGACATACAGACTGAGAGACATACAGACTGAGAGACAGACAGAGATACATACATACTGAGAGACAGACTGAGAGACAGACAGAGAGACAGACAGAGAGACAGACTGGACAGACAGACAGACAGAGAGACAGACTGAGAGACATACTGAGAGACAGACTGGGAGACAGACAGAGAGACAGACAGAGAGACAGACTGGACAGACAGACAGAGAGACAGACTGAGAGACAGACTGAGAGACAGACTGGGAGACAGACTGAGAGACAGACTGAGAGACAGACTGAGATACAGACTGGGAGACAGACTGAGAGACAGACTGAGAGACAGACATACTGAGAGACAGACAGAGAGACAGACAGACATAGAGGACAGACTGCGAGTCAGACTGAGAGACAGACAGAGAGACAGACTGAGAGACATACTGATAGACAGACAGACTGAGAGACAGACTGACAGACAGACAGACATACAGACTGAGAGACATACAGACTGAGAGACAGACAGAGATACATACATACTGAGAGACAGACTGAGAGACAGACAGAGAGACAGACAGACTGAGAGACAGACAGACAGAGAGACAGACATAGAGACAGACTGGACAGACAGACAGAGAGACAGACTGGACAGACAGACAGAGAGACAGACTGAGAGACAGACTGAGAGACAGACTAGGATACAGACTGAGAGACATACTGAGAGACAGACAGACTGAGAGACAGACAAAGAGACAGACAAACTGAGATACAGACAGAAAGACAGACAGACTGAGAGACAGATTGACAGACAGACAGACTGAGAGACAGACAGAGAGACAGACTGAGAGACAGACTGAGAGACAGACTGACATACAGACAGACTGAGAGACAGACAGACAGAGAGACAGACAGAGAGACAGACTGGACAGACAGACAGATAGACAGACAGGACAGACAGACAGAGAGACAGACTGAGAGACAGACTGAGAGACAGACTAGGAGACAGACTGAGAGACATACTGAGAGACAGACAGACTGAGAGACAGACAAAGAGACAGACAAACTGAGATACAGACAGAAAGACAGACAGACTGAGAGACAGATTGACAGACAGACAGACTGAGAGACAGACAGGGAGACATACAGACTGATAGACAGACTGAGAGACAGACAGACAGACAGACAGACAGACAGACAGACAGACAGACAGACAGACAGACAGACAGACAGACATACAGACAGACTGAGAGACAGACTGAGAGACAGACTGAGAGACAGACTGAGATACAGACTGGGAGACAGACTGAGAGACAGACTGAGAGACAGACAGAGAGACAGACAGACATAGAGGACAGACTGCGAGACAGACTGAGAGACAGACAGAGAGACAGACTGAGAGACATACTGAGAGACAGACAGACTGATAGACAGACAGACTGAGAGACAGACTGACAGACATACAGACATACAGACTGAGAGACATACAGACTGAGAGACAGACAGAGATACATACATACTGAGAGACAGACTGAGAGACAGACAGAGAGACAGACAGAGAGACAGACTGGACAGACAGACAGAGAGACAGACTGAGAGACATACTGAGAGACAGACTGGGAGACAGACAGAGAGACAGACAGAGAGACAGACTGGACAGACAGACAGAGAGACAGACTGAGAGACAGACTGAGAGACAGACTGAGAGACAGACTGAGAGACAGACTGAGAGACAGACTGAGATACAGACTGGGAGACAGACTGAGAGACAGACTGAGAGACAGACATACTGAGAGACAGACAGAGAGACAGACAGACATAGAGGACAGACTGCGAGTCAGACTGAGAGACAGACAGAGAGACAGACTGAGAGACATACTGAGAGACAGACAGACTGATAGACAGACAGACTGAGAGACAGACTGAGAGACAGACTGAGAGACAGACTAGGAGACAGACTGAGAGACATACTGAGAGACAGACAGACTGAGAGACAGACAAAGAGACAGACAAACTGAGATACAGACAGAAAGACAGACAGACTGAGAGACAGACAGAGAGACAGACAGACTGAGAGACAGGCAGACTGAGAGACAGTTAGATAGACAGACAGACTGAGAGACAGACAGAGAGACAGACTGACTGAGAGACAGACTGAGAGACAGACTGACAGACAGACTGAGAGACAGACAGACTGAGAGACAGACAGAGAGACAGACAGACTGAGAGAAAGACTGAGAGACAGACAGAGAGACAGACAGAGATACAGACTGAGAGACAGACAGAGAGACAGACAGATAGACAGACTGGACAGACAGACAGAGAGACAGACTGAGAGACAGACTGAGAGACAGACTAGGAGACAGACTGAGAGACATACTGAGAGACAGACAGACTGAGAGACAGACAAAGAGACAGACAAACTGAGATACAGACAGAAAGACAGACAGACTGAGAGACAGATTGACAGACAGACAGACTGAGAGACAGACAGGGAGACATACAGACTGATAGACAGACTGAGAGACAGACAGACAGACAGACAGACAGACAGACAGACAGACAGACAGACAGACAGACAGACAGACAGACAGACAGACAGACAGACAGACAGACAGACAGACAGACAGACAGACTGAGAGACAGACTGAGAGACAGACTGAGATACAGACTGGGAGACAGACTGAGAGACAGACTGAGAGACAGACAGAGAGACAGACAGACATAGAGGACAGACTGCGAGACAGACTGAGAGACAGACAGAGAGACAGACTGAGAGACATACTGAGAGACAGACAGACTGATAGACAGACAGACTGAGAGACAGACTGACAGACATACAGACATACAGACTGAGAGACATACAGACTGAGAGACAGACAGAGATACATACATACATACTGAGAGACAGACTGAGAGACAGACAGAGAGACAGACAGAGAGACAGACTGGACAGACAGACAGAGAGACAGACTGAGAGACATACTGAGAGACAGACTGGGAGACAGACAGAGAGACAGACAGAGAGACAGACTGGACAGACAGACAGAGAGACAGACTGAGAGACAGACTGAGAGACAGACTGAGAGACAGACTGAGAGACAGACTAAGAGAGACTGAGAGACAGACTGAGAGACAGACTGAGAGACATACAGACTGAGAGACAGACAGACAGACAGACAGACAGACAGACAGACAGACTGAGAGACAGACTGAGAGACAGACTGAGATACAGACTGGGAGACAGACTGAGAGACAGACTGAGAGACAGACAGAGAGACAGACAGACATAGAGGACATACTGCGAGACAGACTGAGAGACAGACAGAGAGACAGACTGAGAGACATACTGAGAGACAGACAGACTGATAGACAGACAGACTGAGAGACAGACTGACAGACAGACAGACATACAGACTGAGAGACATACAGACTGAGAGACAGACAGAGATACATACATACTGAGAGACAGACTGAGAGACAGACAGAGAGACAGACAGAGAGACAGACTGGACAGACAGACAGACAGAGAGACAGACTGAGAGACATACTGAGAGACAGACTGGGAGACAGACAGAGAGACAGACAGAGAGACAGACTGGACAGACAGACAGAGAGACAGACTGAGAGACAGACTGAGAGACAGACTGGGAGACAGACTGAGAGACAGACTGAGAGACAGACTGAGATACAGACTGGGAGACAGACTGAGAGACAGACTGAGAGACAGACATACTGAGAGACAGACAGAGAGACAGACAGACATAGAGGACAGACTGCGAGTCAGACTGAGAGACAGACAGAGAGACAGACTGAGAGACATACTGATAGACAGACAGACTGAGAGACAGACTGACAGACAGACAGACATACAGACTGAGAGACATACAGACTGAGAGACAGACAGAGATACATACATACTGAGAGACAGACTGAGAGACAGACAGAGAGACAGACAGACTGAGAGACAGACAGACAGAGAGACAGACATAGAGACAGACTGGACAGACAGACAGAGAGACAGACTGGACAGACAGACAGAGAGACAGACTGAGAGACAGACTGAGAGACAGACTAGGATACAGACTGAGAGACATACTGAGAGACAGACAGACTGAGAGACAGACAAAGAGACAGACAAACTGAGATACAGACAGAAAGACAGACAGACTGAGAGACAGATTGACAGACAGACAGACTGAGAGACAGACAGAGAGACAGACTGAGAGACAGACTGAGAGACAGACTGACATACAGACAGACTGAGAGACAGACAGACAGAGAGACAGACAGAGAGACAGACTGGACAGACAGACAGATAGACAGACTGGACAGACAGACAGAGAGACAGACTGAGAGACAGACTGAGAGACAGACTAGGAGACAGACTGAGAGACATACTGAGAGACAGACAGACTGAGAGACAGACAAAGAGACAGACAAACTGAGATACAGACAGAAAGACAGACAGACTGAGAGACAGATTGACAGACAGACAGACTGAGAGACAGACAGGGAGACATACAGACTGATAGACAGACTGAGAGACAGACAGACAGACAGACAGACAGACAGACAGACAGACAGACAGACAGACAGACAGACAGACAGACAGACAGACAGACAGACAGACAGACAGACTGAGAGACAGACTGAGAGACAGACTGGGAGACAGACTGAGAGACAGACTGAGAGACAGACAGAGAGACAGACAGACATAGAGGACAGACTGCGAGACAGACTGAGAGACAGACAGAGAGACAGACTGAGAGACATACTGAGAGACAGACAGACTGATAGACAGACAGACTGAGAGACAGACTGACAGACATACAGACATACAGACTGAGAGACATACAGACTGAGAGACAGACAGAGATACATACATACTGAGAGACAGACTGAGAGACAGACAGAGAGACAGACAGAGAGACAGACTGGACAGACAGACAGAGAGACAGACTGAGAGACATACTGAGAGACAGACTGGGAGACAGACAGAGAGACAGACAGAGAGACAGACTGGACAGACAGACAGAGAGACAGACTGAGAGACAGACTGAGAGACAGACTGAGAGACAGACTGAGAGACAGACTGAGAGACAGACTGAGATACAGACTGGGAGACAGACTGAGAGACAGACTGAGAGACAGACATACTGAGAGACAGACAGAGAGACAGACAGACATAGAGGACAGACTGCGAGTCAGACTGAGAGACAGACAGAGAGACAGACTGAGAGACATACTGAGAGACAGACAGACTGATAGACAGACAGACTGAGAGACAGACTGAGAGACAGACTGAGAGACAGACTAGGAGACAGACTGAGAGACATACTGAGAGACAGACAGACTGAGAGACAGACAAAGAGACAGACAAACTGAGATACAGACAGAAAGACAGACAGACTGAGAGACAGATTGACAGACAGACAGACTGAGAGACAGACAGACTGAGAGACAGACTGAGAGAGACTGAGAGACAGCCTGAGAGACAGACTGAGAGACAGACTGAGAGACAGACTGAGAGACAGACTGAGAGACATACTGAGAGACAGACTGAGAGACAGACAGAGAGACAGACAGAGAGACAGACTGGACAGACAGACAGAGAGACAGACTGAGAGACAGACTGAGAGACAGACTGGGAGACAGACTGAGAGACAGACTGAAAGACAGACTGAGATACAGACATACTGAGAGACAGACAGATAGACAGACAGACAGAGAGGACAGACTGAGAGACAGACAGATATACAGACTGAGAGACAAACTGAGAGACAGACAGACTGAGAGACAGGCAGACTGAGAGACAGGCAGACTGAGAGACAGACAGAGAGACAGACTGACAGAATGAGAGACAGACAGAGAGACAGACTGACAGACAGACTGAGATACAGACAGACTGAGAGACAGACAGACAGAGATACAGACTGAGAGACAGACAGAGAGACAGGCAGACTGAGAGACAGACAGATAGACAGACAGACTGATAGACAGACTGAGAGACAGACAGACAGACAGACTGAGAGACAGACTGAGAGACAGACTGAGATACAGACTGGGAGACAGACTGAGAGACAGACTGAGAGACAGACATACTGAGAGACAGACAGAGAGACAGACAGACATAGAGGACAGACTGCGAGACAGACTGAGAGACAGACAGAGAGACAGACTGAGAGACATACTGAGAGACAGACAGACTGATAGACAGACAGAGATACATACAGACTGAGAGACAGACTGAGAGACAGACAGACAGACAGACAGACTGAGAGACAGACTGAGAGACAGACTGAGATACAGACTGGGAGACAGACTGAGAGACAGACTGAGAGACAGACATACTGAGAGACAGACAGAGAGACAGACAGACATAGAGGACAGACTGCGAGACAGACTGAGAGACAGACAGAGAGACAGACTGAGAGACATACTGAGAGACAGACAGACTGATAGACAGACAGAGAGACATACATACTGAGAGACAGACTGATAGACAGACAGAGAGACAGACAGAGAGACAGACTGGACAGACAGACAGAGAGACAGACTGAGACAGACATACAGACTGAGAGACATACAGACTGAGAGACAGACAGAGAGACATACATACTGAGAGACAGACTGATAGACAGACAGAGAGACAGACAGAGAGACAGACTGGACAGACAGACAGAGAGACAGACTGAGAGACAGACTGAGAGACAGACTGGGAGACAGACAGAGAGACAGACAGACTGAGAGACAGACAGACAGAGAGACAGACAGAGAGACAGACTGGACAGACAGACAGAGAGACAGACTGGACAGACAGACAGAGAGACAGACTGAGAGACAGACTGAGACAGACTAGGAGACAGACTGAGAGACATACTGAGAGACAGACAGACTGAGAGACAGACAAAGAGACAGACAAACTGAGATACAGACAGAAAGACAGACAGACTGAGAGACAGATTGACAGACAGACAGACTGAGAGACAGACAGAGAGACAGACTGAGAGACAGACTGAGAGACAGACTGACATACAGACAGACTGAGAGACAGACAGACAGAGAGACAGACAGAGAGACATACTGGACAGACAGACTGAGAGACAGACTGAGAGACAGACTAGGAGACAGACTGAGAGACATACTGAGAGACAGACAGACTGAGAGACAGACAAAGAGACAGACAAACTGAGATACAGACAGAAAGACAGACAGACTGAGAGACAGATTGACAGACAGACAGACTGAGAGACAGACATAGAGACATACAGACTGATAGACAGACTGAGAGACAGACAGACAGACAGACAGACAGACAGACAGACAGACAGACAGACAGACAGACAGACTGAGAGACAGACTGAGAGACAGACTGAGATACAGACTGGGAGACAGACTGAGAGACAGACTGAGAGACAGACAGAGAGACAGACAGACATAGAGGACAGACTGCGAGACAGACTGAGAGACAGACAGAGAGACAGACTGAGAGACATACTGAGAGACAGACAGACTGATAGACAGACAGACTGAGAGACAGACTGACAGACATACAGACATACAGACTGAGAGACATACAGACTGAGAGACAGACAGAGATACATACATACTGAGAGACAGACTGAGAGACAGACAGAGAGACAGACAGAGAGACAGACTGGACAGACAGACAGAGAGACAGACTGAGAGACATACTGAGAGACAGACTGGGAGACAGACAGAGAGACAGACAGAGAGACAGACTGGACAGACAGACAGAGAGACAGACTGAGAGACAGACTGAGAGACAGACTGAGAGACAGACTGAGAGACAGACTGAGAGACAGACTGAGATACAGACTGGGAGACAGACTGAGAGACAGACTGAGAGACAGACATACTGAGAGACAGACAGAGAGACAGACAGACATAGAGGACAGACTGCGAGTCAGACTGAGAGACAGACAGAGAGACAGACTGAGAGACATACTGAGAGACAGACAGACTGATAGACAGACAGACTGAGAGACAGACTGAGAGACAGACTGAGAGACAGACTAGGAGACAGACTGAGAGACATACTGAGAGACAGACAGACTGAGAGACAGACAAAGAGACAGACAAACTGAGATACAGACAGAAAGACAGACAGACTGAGAGACAGACAGAGAGACAGACAGACTGAGAGACAGGCAGACTGAGAGACAGTTAGATAGACAGACAGACTGAGAGACAGACAGAGAGACAGACTGACTGAGAGACAGACTGAGAGACAGACTGACAGACAGACTGAGAGACAGACAGACTGAGAGACAGACAGAGAGACAGACAGACTGAGAGAAAGACTGAGAGACAGACAGAGAGACAGACAGAGATACAGACTGAGAGACAGACAGAGAGACAGACAGATAGACAGACTGGACAGACAGACAGAGAGACAGACTGAGAGACAGACTGAGAGACAGACTAGGAGACAGACTGAGAGACATACTGAGAGACAGACAGACTGAGAGACAGACAAAGAGACAGACAAACTGAGATACAGACAGAAAGACAGACAGACTGAGAGACAGATTGACAGACAGACAGACAGACAGACAGACAGACAGACAGACAGACAGACAGACTGAGAGACAGACTGAGAGACAGACTGAGATACAGACTGGGAGACAGACTGAGAGACAGACTGAGAGACAGACAGAGAGACAGACAGACATAGAGGACAGACTGCGAGACAGACTGAGAGACAGACAGAGAGACAGACTGAGAGACATACTGAGAGACAGACAGACTGATAGACAGACAGACTGAGAGACAGACTGACAGACATACAGACATACAGACTGAGAGACATACAGACTGAGAGACAGACAGAGATACATACATACATACTGAGAGACAGACTGAGAGACAGACAGAGAGACAGACAGAGAGACAGACTGGACAGACAGACAGAGAGACAGACTGAGAGACATACTGAGAGACAGACTGGGAGACAGACAGAGAGACAGACAGAGAGACAGACTGGACAGACAGACAGAGAGACAGACTGAGAGACAGACTGAGAGACAGACTGAGAGACAGACTGAGAGACAGACTAAGAGAGACTGAGAGACAGACTGAGAGACAGACTGAGAGACATACAGACTGAGAGACAGACAGACAGACAGACAGACAGACAGACAGACAGACAGACAGACAGACTGAGAGACAGACTGAGAGACAGACTGAGATACAGACTGGGAGACAGACTGAGAGACAGACTGAGAGACAGACAGAGAGACAGACAGACATAGAGGACATACTGCGAGACAGACTGAGAGACAGACAGAGAGACAGACTGAGAGACATACTGAGAGACAGACAGACTGATAGACAGACAGACTGAGAGACAGACTGACAGACAGACAGACATACAGACTGAGAGACATACAGACTGAGAGACAGACAGAGATACATACATACTGAGAGACAGACTGAGAGACAGACAGAGAGACAGACAGAGAGACAGACTGGACAGACAGACAGACAGAGAGACAGACTGAGAGACATACTGAGAGACAGACTGGGAGACAGACAGAGAGACAGACAGAGAGACAGACTGGACAGACAGACAGAGAGACAGACTGAGAGACAGACTGAGAGACAGACTGGGAGACAGACTGAGAGACAGACTGAGAGACAGACTGAGATACAGACTGGGAGACAGACTGAGAGACAGACTGAGAGACAGACATACTGAGAGACAGACAGAGAGACAGACAGACATAGAGGACAGACTGCGAGTCAGACTGAGAGACAGACAGAGAGACAGACTGAGAGACATACTGATAGACAGACAGACTGAGAGACAGACTGACAGACAGACAGACATACAGACTGAGAGACATACAGACTGAGAGACAGACAGAGATACATACATACTGAGAGACAGACTGAGAGACAGACAGAGAGACAGACAGACTGAGAGACAGACAGACAGAGAGACAGACATAGAGACAGACTGGACAGACAGACAGAGAGACAGACTGGACAGACAGACAGAGAGACAGACTGAGAGACAGACTGAGAGACAGACTAGGATACAGACTGAGAGACATACTGAGAGACAGACAGACTGAGAGACAGACAAAGAGACAGACAAACTGAGATACAGACAGAAAGACAGACAGACTGAGAGACAGATTGACAGACAGACAGACTGAGAGACAGACAGAGAGACAGACTGAGAGACAGACTGAGAGACAGACTGACATACAGACAGACTGAGAGACAGACAGACAGAGAGACAGACAGAGAGACAGACTGGACAGACAGACAGATAGACAGACTGGACAGACAGACAGAGAGACAGACTGAGAGACAGACTGAGAGACAGACTAGGAGACAGACTGAGAGACATACTGAGAGACAGACAGACTGAGAGACAGACAAAGAGACAGACAAACTGAGATACAGACAGAAAGACAGACAGACTGAGAGACAGATTGACAGACAGACAGACTGAGAGACAGACAGGGAGACATACAGACTGATAGACAGACTGAGAGACAGACAGACAGACAGACAGACAGACAGACAGACAGACAGACAGACAGACAGACAGACAGACAGACAGACAGACAGACAGACAGACAGACAGACAGACTGAGAGACAGACTGAGAGACAGACTGAGATACAGACTGGGAGACAGACTGAGAGACAGACTGAGAGACAGACAGAGAGACAGACAGACATAGAGGACAGACTGCGAGACAGACTGAGAGACAGACAGAGAGACAGACTGAGAGACATACTGAGAGACAGACAGACTGATAGACAGACAGACTGAGAGACAGACTGACAGACATACAGACATACAGACTGAGAGACATACAGACTGAGAGACAGACAGAGATACATACATACTGAGAGACAGACTGAGAGACAGACAGAGAGACAGACAGAGAGACAGACTGGACAGACAGACAGAGAGACAGACTGAGAGACATACTGAGAGACAGACTGGGAGACAGACAGAGAGACAGACAGAGAGACAGACTGGACAGACATACAGAGAGACAGACTGAGAGACAGACTGAGAGACAGACTGAGAGACAGACTGAGAGACAGACTGAGAGACAGACTGAGATACAGACTGGGAGACAGACTGAGAGACAGACTGAGAGACAGACATACTGAGAGACAGACAGAGAGACAGACAGACATAGAGGACAGACTGCGAGTCAGACTGAGAGACAGACAGAGAGACAGACTGAGAGACATACTGAGAGACAGACAGACTGATAGACAGACAGACTGAGAGACAGACTGAGAGACAGACTGAGAGACAGACTAGGAGACAGACTGAGAGACATACTGAGAGACAGACAGACTGAGAGACAGACAAAGAGACAGACAAACTGAGATACAGACAGAAAGACAGACAGACTGAGAGACAGATTGACAGACAGACAGACTGAGAGACAGACAGACTGAGAGACAGACTGAGAGAGACTGAGAGACAGCCTGAGAGACAGACTGAGAGACAGACTGAGAGACAGACTGAGAGACAGACTGAGAGACATACTGAGAGACAGACTGAGAGACAGACAGAGAGACAGACAGAGAGACAGACTGGACAGACAGACAGAGAGACAGACTGAGAGACAGACTGAGAGACAGACTGGGAGACAGACTGAGAGACAGACTGAAAGACAGACTGAGATACAGACATACTGAGAGACAGACAGATAGACAGACAGACAGAGAGGACAGACTGAGAGACAGACAGATATACAGACTGAGAGACAAACTGAGAGACAGACAGACTGAGAGACAGGCAGACTGAGAGACAGGCAGACTGAGAGACAGACAGAGAGACAGACTGACAGAATGAGAGACAGACAGAGAGACAGACTGACAGACAGACTGAGATACAGACAGACTGAGAGACAGACAGACAGAGATACAGACTGAGAGACAGACAGAGAGACAGGCAGACTGAGAGACAGACAGATAGACAGACAGACTGATAGACAGACTGAGAGACAGACAGACAGACAGACTGAGAGACAGACTGAGAGACAGACTGAGATACAGACTGGGAGACAGACTGAGAGACAGACTGAGAGACAGACATACTGAGAGACAGACAGAGAGACAGACAGACATAGAGGACAGACTGCGAGACAGACTGAGAGACAGACAGAGAGACAGACTGAGAGACATACTGAGAGACAGACAGACTGATAGACAGACAGAGATACATACAGACTGAGAGACAGACTGAGAGACAGACAGACAGACAGACAGACTGAGAGACAGACTGAGAGACAGACTGAGAGACAGACTGAGATACAGACTGGGAGACAGACTGAGAGACAGACTGAGAGACAGACAGACTGAGAGACAGACTGAGAGACAGACTGAGAGACAGACTAGGAGACAGACTGAGAGACATACTGAGAGACAGACAGACTGAGAGACAGACAAAGAGACAGACAAACTGAGATACAGACAGAAAGACAGACAGACTGAGAGACAGATTGACAGACAGACAGACTGAGAGACAGACAGACTGAGAGACAGACTGAGAGAGACTGAGAGACAGCCTGAGAGACAGACTGAGAGACAGACTGAGAGACAGACTGAGAGACAGACTGAGAGACATACTGAGAGACAGACTGAGAGACAGACAGAGAGACAGACAGAGAGACAGACTGGACAGACAGACAGAGAGACAGACTGAGAGACAGACTGAGAGACAGACTGGGAGACAGACTGAGAGACAGACTGAAAGACAGACTGAGATACAGACATACTGAGAGACAGACAGATAGACAGACAGACAGAGAGGACAGACTGAGAGACAGACAGATATACAGACTGAGAGACAAACTGAGAGACAGACAGACTGAGAGACAGGCAGACTGAGAGACAGGCAGACTGAGAGACAGACAGAGAGACAGACTGACAGAATGAGAGACAGACAGAGAGACAGACTGACAGACAGACTGAGATACAGACAGACTGAGAGACAGACAGACAGAGATACAGACTGAGAGACAGACAGAGAGACAGGCAGACTGAGAGACAGACAGATAGACAGACAGACTGATAGACAGACTGAGAGACAGACAGACAGACAGACTGAGAGACAGACTGAGAGACAGACTGAGATACAGACTGGGAGACAGACTGAGAGACAGACTGAGAGACAGACATACTGAGAGACAGACAGAGAGACAGACAGACATAGAGGACAGACTGCGAGACAGACTGAGAGACAGACAGAGAGACAGACTGAGAGACATACTGAGAGACAGACAGACTGATAGACAGACAGAGATACATACAGACTGAGAGACAGACTGAGAGACAGACAGACAGACAGACAGACTGAGAGACAGACTGAGAGACAGACTGAGATACAGACTGGGAGACAGACTGAGAGACAGACTGAGAGACAGACATACTGAGAGACAGACAGAGAGACAGACAGACATAGAGGACAGACTGCGAGACAGACTGAGAGACAGACAGAGAGACAGACTGAGAGACATACTGAGAGACAGACAGACTGATAGACAGACAGAGAGACATACATACTGAGAGACAGACTGATAGACAGACAGAGAGACAGACAGAGAGACAGACTGGACAGACAGACAGAGAGACAGACTGAGACAGACATACAGACTGAGAGACATACAGACTGAGAGACAGACAGAGAGACATACATACTGAGAGACAGACTGATAGACAGACAGAGAGACAGACAGAGAGACAGACTGGACAGACAGACAGAGAGACAGACTGAGAGACAGACTGAGAGACAGACTGGGAGACAGACAGAGAGACAGACAGACTGAGAGACAGACAGACAGAGAGACAGACAGAGAGACAGACTGGACAGACAGACAGAGAGACAGACTGGACAGACAGACAGAGAGACAGACTGAGAGACAGACTGAGAGACAGACTAGGAGACAGACTGAGAGACATACTGAGAGACAGACAGACTGAGAGACAGACAAAGAGACAGACAAACTGAGATACAGACAGAAAGACAGACAGACTGAGAGACAGATTGACAGACAGACAGACTGAGAGACAGACAGAGAGACAGACTGAGAGACAGACTGAGAGACAGACTGACATACAGACAGACTGAGAGACAGACAGACAGAGAGACAGACAGAGAGACATACTGGACAGACAGACTGAGAGACAGACTGAGAGACAGACTAGGAGACAGACTGAGAGACATACTGAGAGACAGACAGACTGAGAGACAGACAAAGAGACAGACAAACTGAGATACAGACAGAAAGACAGACAGACTGAGAGACAGATTGACAGACAGACAGACTGAGAGACAGACATAGAGACAAACAGACTGATAGACAGACTGAGAGACAGACAGACAGACAGACAGACAGACAGACAGACAGACAGACAGACAGACAGACAGACAGACAGACAGACAGACAGACAGACTGAGAGACAGACTGAGAGACAGACTGAGATACAGACTGGAAGACAGACTGAGAGACAGACTGAGAGACAGACAGAGATACAGACAGACATAGAGGACAGACTGCGAGACAGACTGAGAGACAGACAGAGAGACAGACTGAGAGACATGCTGAGAGACAGACAGACTGATAGACAGACAGACATACAGACTGAGAGACATACAGACTGAGAGACAGACAGAGATACATACATACTGAGAGACAGACTGAGAGACAGACAGACTGAGAGACAGACTGACAGACAGACAGACAGACAGACTGAGAGACAGACAGACTGAGAGACAGACTGAGAGAAACTGAGAGACAGCCTGAGAGACAGACTGAGAGACAGACTGAGAGACAGACTGTTAGACATACAGAGAGACAGACTGGACAGACAGACAGAGAGACAGACTGAGAGACAGACTGAGAGACAGACTAGGAGACAGACTGAGAGACATACTGAGAGACAGACAGACTGAGAGACAGACAAAGAGACAGACAAACTGAGATACAGACAGAAAGACAGACAGACTGAGAGACAGATTGACAGACAGACAGACTGAGAGACAGACAGAGAGACAGACTGAGAGACAGACTGAGAGACAGACTGGACAGACAGACAGAGAGACAGACTGAGAGACATACTGAGAGACAGACTGGGAGACAGACAGAGAGACAGACAGAGATACAGACTGGACAGACAGACATAGAGACAGACTGAGAGACAGACTGAGAGACCGACTGGGAGACAGACTGAGAGACAGACTGAAAGACAGACTGAGATACAGACATACTGAGAGACAGACAGATAGACAGACAGAGAGGACAGACTGAGAGACAGACTGAGAGACAGACAGATATACAGACTGAGAGACAGACTGAGAGACAGACAGACTGAGAGACAGGCAGACTGAGAGACAGGCAGACTGAGAGACAGACAGAGAGACAGACTGACAGAATGAGAGACAGACAGAGAGACAGACTGACAGACAGACTGAGATACAGACAGACTGAGAGACAGACAGAGATACAGACTGAGAGACAGACAGAGAGACAGGCAGACTGAGAGACAGACAGATAGACAGACAGACTGAGAGACAGACAGAGAGACAGACAGACTGAGAGACAGACTGACAGACAGACAGACAGACAGACTGACAGACAGACAGACTGAGAGACAGACAGACTGAGAGACAGACTGAGAGAGACTGAGAGACAGCCTGAGAGACAGACTGAGAGACAGACTGAGAGACAGACTGAGAGACAGACTGAGAGACATACTGAGAGACAGACTGAGAGACAGACAGATAGACAGACAGACTGAGAGACAGACAGAGAGACAGACAGACTGAGAGACAGACTGACAGACAGACTGGACAGACAGACAGAGAGACAGACTGGACAGACAGACAGAGAGACAGACTGAGAGACAGACAGACTGAGATACAGACTGAGAGAGACTGAGAGACAGCCTGAGAGACAGACTGAGAGACAGACTGAGAGACAGACTGAGAGACAGATTGAGAGACATACTGAGAGACAGACTGAGAGACAGACATACTGAGAGACAGACAGAGGGACAGACAGACAGATAGGGCAGACTGAGAGACAGACTGAGAGACAGACTGACAGACAGACTGAGAGACAGACTGAGAGACATACTGAGAGACAGACTGAGAGACAGACATACTGAGAGACAGACAAAGGGACAGACAGAGAGGGCAGACTGAGAGACAGACTGAGAGACAGACTGACAGACAGACAGACATACTGAGAGACAGACAGACTGAGAGACAGACAGATAGACAGACATACTGAGAGACAGACTGAGAGACAGACTGAGAGACAGACTGAGAGACAGACTGAGAGACAGACTGAGAGACAGACTAAGAGAGACTGAGAGACAGACTGAGAGACAGACTGAGAGACATACAGACTGAGAGACAGACTGAGAGACAGACTGGGAGACAGACTGAGAGACAGACTGAGAGACAGACTGAGAGACAGACAGAGTGAGAGACAGACAGAGAGACAGACTGAGAGACAGACTGGGAGACAGACTGAGAAACAGACTGAGAGACAGACTGAGAGACAGACAGACTGAGAGACAGACAGATAGACAGACAGACTGAGAGACAGACTGAGAGACAGACAGAGAGACAGACAGACTGAGAGACAGGCAGACTGAGAGACAGTTAGATAGACAGACAGACTGAGAGACAGACAGAGAGACAGACTGACTGAGAGACAGACTGAGAGACAGACTGACAGACAGACTGAGAGACAGACAGACTGAGAGACAGACAGAGAGACAGACAGACTGAGAGAAAGACTGAGAGACAGACAGAGAGACAGACAGAGATACAGACTGAGAGACAGACAGAGAGACAGACAGATAGACAGACTGGACAGACAGACAGAGAGACAGACTGAGAGACAGACTGAGAGACAGACTAGGAGACAGACTGAGAGACATACTGAGAGACAGACAGACTGAGAGACAGACAAAGAGACAGACAAACTGAGATACAGACAGAAAGACAGACAGACTGAGAGACAGATTGACAGACAGACAGACTGAGAGACAGACAGGGAGACATACAGACTGATAGACAGACTGAGAGACAGACAGACAGACAGACAGACAGACAGACAGACAGACAGACAGACAGACAGACAGACAGACAGACAGACAGACAGACAGACTGAGAGACAGACTGAGAGACATACTGAGATACAGACTGGGAGACAGACTGAGAGACAGACTGAGAGACAGACAGAGAGACAGACAGACATAGAGGACAGACTGCGAGACAGACTGAGAGACAGACAGAGAGACAGACTGAGAGACATACTGAGAGACAGACAGACTGATAGACAGACAGACTGAGAGACAGACTGACAGACATACAGACATACAGACTGAGAGACATACAGACTGAGAGACAGACAGAGATACATACATACATACTGAGAGACAGACTGAGAGACAGACAGAGAGACAGACAGAGAGACAGACTGGACAGACAGACAGAGAGACAGACTGAGAGACATACTGAGAGACAGACTGGGAGACAGACAGAGAGACAGACAGAGAGACAGACTGGACAGACAGACAGAGAGACAGACTGAGAGACAGACTGAGAGACAGACTGAGAGACAGACTGAGAGACAGACTAAGAGAGACTGAGAGACAGACTGAGAGACAGACTGAGAGACATACAGACTGAGAGACAGACAGACAGACAGACAGACAGACAGACAGACAGACAGACAGACTGAGAGACAGACTGAGAGACAGACTGAGATACAGACTGGGAGACAGACTGAGAGACAGACTGAGAGACAGACAGAGAGACAGACAGACATAGAGGACAGACTGCGAGACAGACTGAGAGACAGACAGAGAGACAGACTGAGAGACATACTGAGAGACAGACAGACTGATAGACAGACAGACTGAGAGACAGACTGACAGACAGACAGACATACAGACTGAGAGACATACAGACTGAGAGACAGACAGAGATACATACATACTGAGAGACAGACTGAGAGACAGACAAAGGGACAGACAGAGAGGGCAGACTGAGAGACAGACTGAGAGACAGACTGACAGACAGACAGACATACTGAGAGACAGACAGACTGAGAGACAGACAGATAGACAGACATACTGAGAGACAGACTGAGAGACAGACTGAGAGACAGACTGAGAGACAGACTGAGAGACAGACTGAGAGACAGACTAAGAGAGACTGAGAGACAGACTGAGAGACAGACTGAGAGACATACAGACTGAGAGACAGACTGAGAGACAGACTGGGAGACAGACTGAGAGACAGACTGAGAGACAGACTGAGAGACAGACAGAGTGAGAGACAGACAGAGAGACAGACTGAGAGACAGACTGGGAGACAGACTGAGAAACAGACTGAGAGACAGACTGAGAGACAGACAGACTGAGAGACAGACAGATAGACAGACAGACTGAGAGACAGACTGAGAGACAGACAGAGAGACAGACAGACTGAGAGATAGGCAGACTGAGAGACAGTTAGATAGACAGACAGACTGAGAGACAGACAGAGAGACAGACTGACTGAGAGACAGACTGAGAGACAGACTGACAGACAGACTGAGAGACAGACAGACTGAGAGACAGACAGAGAGACAGACAGACTGAGAGAAAGACTGAGAGACAGACAGAGAGACAGACAGAGATACAGACTGAGAGACAGACAGAGAGACAGACAGATAGACAGACTGGACAGACAGACAGAGAGACAGACTGAGAGACAGACTGAGAGACAGACAGACTGAGAGACAGGCAGACTGAGAGACAGTTAGATAGACAGACAGACTGAGAGACAGACAGAGAGACAGACAGACTGAGAGACAGACTGACAGACAGACAGACAGACTGACAGACAGACAGACTGAGAGACAGACAGACTGAGAGACAGACTGAGAGAGACTGAGAGACAGCCTGAGAGACAGACTGAGAGACAGACTGAGAGACAGACTGAGAGACAGACTGAGAGACATACTGAGAGACAGACTGAGAGACAGACAGATAGACAGACAGACTGAGAGACAGACAGAGAGACAGACAGACTGAGAGACAGACTGACAGACAGACTGGACAGACAGACAGAGAGACAGACTGGACAGACAGACAGAGAGACAGACTGAGAGACAGACTGAGAGACAGACTAGGAGACAGACTGAGAGACATACTGAGAGACAGACAGACTGAGATACAGACTGAGAGACATACAGACTGAGAGACAGACAGAGATACATACATACTGAGAGACAGACTGAGAGACAGACAGAGAGACAGACAGAGAGACAGACTGGACAGACAGACAGAGAGACAGACTGAGAGACATACTGAGAGACAGACTGGGAGACAGACAGAGAGACAGACAGAGAGACAGACTGGACAGACATACAGAGAGACAGACTGAGAGACAGACTGAGAGACAGACTGAGAGACAGACTGAGAGACAGACTGAGAGACAGACTGAGATACAGACTGGGAGACAGACTGAGAGACAGACTGAGAGACAGACATACTGAGAGACAGACAGAGAGACAGACAGACATAGAGGACAGACTGCGAGTCAGACTGAGAGACAGACAGAGAGACAGACTGAGAGACATACTGAGAGACAGACAGACTGATAGACAGACAGACTGAGAGACAGACTGAGAGACAGACTGAGAGACAGACTAGGAGACAGACTGAGAGACATACTGAGAGACAGACAGACTGAGAGACAGACAAAGAGACAGACAAACTGAGATACAGACAGAAAGACAGACAGACTGAGAGACAGATTGACAGACAGACAGACTGAGAGACAGACAGACTGAGAGACAGACTGAGAGAGACTGAGAGACAGCCTGAGAGACAGACTGAGAGACAGACTGAGAGACAGACTGAGAGACAGACTGAGAGACATACTGAGAGACAGACTGAGAGACAGACAGAGAGACAGACAGAGAGACAGACTGGACAGACAGACAGAGAGACAGACTGAGAGACAGACTGAGAGACAGACTGGGAGACAGACTGAGAGACAGACTGAAAGACAGACTGAGATACAGACATACTGAGAGACAGACAGATAGACAGACAGACAGAGAGGACAGACTGAGAGACAGACAGATATACAGACTGAGAGACAAACTGAGAGACAGACAGACTGAGAGACAGGCAGACTGAGAGACAGGCAGACTGAGAGACAGACAGAGAGACAGACTGACAGAATGAGAGACAGACAGAGAGACAGACTGACAGACAGACTGAGATACAGACAGACTGAGAGACAGACAGACAGAGATACAGACTGAGAGACAGACAGAGAGACAGGCAGACTGAGAGACAGACAGATAGACAGACAGACTGATAGACAGACTGAGAGACAGACAGACAGACAGACTGAGAGACAGACTGAGAGACAGACTGAGATACAGACTGGGAGACAGACTGAGAGACAGACTGAGAGACAGACATACTGAGAGACAGACAGAGAGACAGACAGACATAGAGGACAGACTGCGAGACAGACTGAGAGACAGACAGAGAGACAGACTGAGAGACATACTGAGAGACAGACAGACTGATAGACAGACAGAGATACATACAGACTGAGAGACAGACTGAGAGACAGACAGACAGACAGACAGACTGAGAGACAGACTGAGAGACAGACTGAGAGACAGACTGAGATACAGACTGGGAGACAGACTGAGAGACAGACTGAGAGACAGACAGACTGAGAGACAGACTGAGAGACAGACTGAGAGACAGACTAGGAGACAGACTGAGAGACATACTGAGAGACAGACAGACTGAGAGACAGACAAAGAGACAGACAAACTGAGATACAGACAGAAAGACAGACAGACTGAGAGACAGATTGACAGACAGACAGACTGAGAGACAGACAGACTGAGAGACAGACTGAGAGAGACTGAGAGACAGCCTGAGAGACAGACTGAGAGACAGACTGAGAGACAGACTGAGAGACAGACTGAGAGACATACTGAGAGACAGACTGAGAGACAGACAGAGAGACAGACAGAGAGACAGACTGGACAGACAGACAGAGAGACAGACTGAGAGACAGACTGAGAGACAGACTGGGAGACAGACTGAGAGACAGACTGAAAGACAGACTGAGATACAGACATACTGAGAGACAGACAGATAGACAGACAGACAGAGAGGACAGACTGAGAGACAGACAGATATACAGACTGAGAGACAAACTGAGAGACAGACAGACTGAGAGACAGGCAGACTGAGAGACAGGCAGACTGAGAGACAGACAGAGAGACAGACTGACAGAATGAGAGACAGACAGAGAGACAGACTGACAGACAGACTGAGATACAGACAGACTGAGAGACAGACAGACAGAGATACAGACTGAGAGACAGACAGAGAGACAGGCAGACTGAGAGACAGACAGATAGACAGACAGACTGATAGACAGACTGAGAGACAGACAGACAGACAGACTGAGAGACAGACTGAGAGACAGACTGAGATACAGACTGGGAGACAGACTGAGAGACAGACTGAGAGACAGACATACTGAGAGACAGACAGAGAGACAGACAGACATAGAGGACAGACTGCGAGACAGACTGAGAGACAGACAGAGAGACAGACTGAGAGACATACTGAGAGACAGACAGACTGATAGACAGACAGAGATACATACAGACTGAGAGACAGACTGAGAGACAGACAGACAGACAGACAGACTGAGAGACAGACTGAGAGACAGACTGAGATACAGACTGGGAGACAGACTGAGAGACAGACTGAGAGACAGACATACTGAGAGACAGACAGAGAGACAGACAGACATAGAGGACAGACTGCGAGACAGACTGAGAGACAGACAGAGAGACAGACTGAGAGACATACTGAGAGACAGACAGACTGATAGACAGACAGAGAGACATACATACTGAGAGACAGACTGATAGACAGACAGAGAGACAGACAGAGAGACAGACTGGACAGACAGACAGAGAGACAGACTGAGACAGACATACAGACTGAGAGACATACAGACTGAGAGACAGACAGAGAGACATACATACTGAGAGACAGACTGATAGACAGACAGAGAGACAGACAGAGAGACAGACTGGACAGACAGACAGAGAGACAGACTGAGAGACAGACTGAGAGACAGACTGGGAGACAGACAGAGAGACAGACAGACTGAGAGACAGACAGACAGAGAGACAGACAGAGAGACAGACTGGACAGACAGACAGAGAGACAGACTGGACAGACAGACAGAGAGACAGACTGAGAGACAGACTGAGAGACAGACTAGGAGACAGACTGAGAGACATACTGAGAGACAGACAGACTGAGAGACAGACAAAGAGACAGACAAACTGAGATACAGACAGAAAGACAGACAGACTGAGAGACAGATTGACAGACAGACAGACTGAGAGACAGACAGAGAGACAGACTGAGAGACAGACTGAGAGACAGACTGACATACAGACAGACTGAGAGACAGACAGACAGAGAGACAGACAGAGAGACATACTGGACAGACAGACTGAGAGACAGACTGAGAGACAGACTAGGAGACAGACTGAGAGACATACTGAGAGACAGACAGACTGAGAGACAGACAAAGAGACAGACAAACTGAGATACAGACAGAAAGACAGACAGACTGAGAGACAGATTGACAGACAGACAGACTGAGAGACAGACATAGAGACAAACAGACTGATAGACAGACTGAGAGACAGACAGACAGACAGACAGACAGACAGACAGACAGACAGACAGACAGACAGACAGACAGACAGACAGACAGACAGACAGACTGAGAGACAGACTGAGAGACAGACTGAGATACAGACTGGAAGACAGACTGAGAGACAGACTGAGAGACAGACAGAGATACAGACAGACATAGAGGACAGACTGCGAGACAGACTGAGAGACAGACAGAGAGACAGACTGAGAGACATGCTGAGAGACAGACAGACTGATAGACAGACAGACATACAGACTGAGAGACATACAGACTGAGAGACAGACAGAGATACATACATACTGAGAGACAGACTGAGAGACAGACAGACTGAGAGACAGACTGACAGACAGACAGACAGACAGACTGAGAGACAGACAGACTGAGAGACAGACTGAGAGAAACTGAGAGACAGCCTGAGAGACAGACTGAGAGACAGACTGAGAGACAGACTGTTAGACATACAGAGAGACAGACTGGACAGACAGACAGAGAGACAGACTGAGAGACAGACTGAGAGACAGACTAGGAGACAGACTGAGAGACATACTGAGAGACAGACAGACTGAGAGACAGACAAAGAGACAGACAAACTGAGATACAGACAGAAAGACAGACAGACTGAGAGACAGATTGACAGACAGACAGACTGAGAGACAGACAGAGAGACAGACTGAGAGACAGACTGAGAGACAGACTGGACAGACAGACAGAGAGACAGACTGAGAGACATACTGAGAGACAGACTGGGAGACAGACAGAGAGACAGACAGAGATACAGACTGGACAGACAGACATAGAGACAGACTGAGAGACAGACTGAGAGACCGACTGGGAGACAGACTGAGAGACAGACTGAAAGACAGACTGAGATACAGACATACTGAGAGACAGACAGATAGACAGACAGAGAGGACAGACTGAGAGACAGACTGAGAGACAGACAGATATACAGACTGAGAGACAGACTGAGAGACAGACAGACTGAGAGACAGGCAGACTGAGAGACAGGCAGACTGAGAGACAGACAGAGAGACAGACTGACAGAATGAGAGACAGACAGAGAGACAGACTGACAGACAGACTGAGATACAGACAGACTGAGAGACAGACAGAGATACAGACTGAGAGACAGACAGAGAGACAGGCAGACTGAGAGACAGACAGATAGACAGACAGACTGAGAGACAGACAGAGAGACAGACAGACTGAGAGACAGACTGACAGACAGACAGACAGACAGACTGACAGACAGACAGACTGAGAGACAGACAGACTGAGAGACAGACTGAGAGAGACTGAGAGACAGCCTGAGAGACAGACTGAGAGACAGACTGAGAGACAGACTGAGAGACAGACTGAGAGACATACTGAGAGACAGACTGAGAGACAGACAGATAGACAGACAGACTGAGAGACAGACAGAGAGACAGACAGACTGAGAGACAGACTGACAGACAGACTGGACAGACAGACAGAGAGACAGACTGGACAGACAGACAGAGAGACAGACTGAGAGACAGACAGACTGAGATACAGACTGAGAGAGACTGAGAGACAGCCTGAGAGACAGACTGAGAGACAGACTGAGAGACAGACTGAGAGACAGATTGAGAGACATACTGAGAGACAGACTGAGAGACAGACATACTGAGAGACAGACAGAGGGACAGACAGACAGATAGGGCAGACTGAGAGACAGACTGAGAGACAGACTGACAGACAGACTGAGAGACAGACTGAGAGACATACTGAGAGACAGACTGAGAGACAGACATACTGAGAGACAGACAAAGGGACAGACAGAGAGGGCAGACTGAGAGACAGACTGAGAGACAGACTGACAGACAGACAGACATACTGAGAGACAGACAGACTGAGAGACAGACAGATAGACAGACATACTGAGAGACAGACTGAGAGACAGACTGAGAGACAGACTGAGAGACAGACTGAGAGACAGACTGAGAGACAGACTAAGAGAGACTGAGAGACAGACTGAGAGACAGACTGAGAGACATACAGACTGAGAGACAGACTGAGAGACAGACTGGGAGACAGACTGAGAGACAGACTGAGAGACAGACTGAGAGACAGACAGAGTGAGAGACAGACAGAGAGACAGACTGAGAGACAGACTGGGAGACAGACTGAGAAACAGACTGAGAGACAGACTGAGAGACAGACAGACTGAGAGACAGACAGATAGACAGACAGACTGAGAGACAGACTGAGAGACAGACAGAGAGACAGACAGACTGAGAGACAGGCAGACTGAGAGACAGTTAGATAGACAGACAGACTGAGAGACAGACAGAGAGACAGACTGACTGAGAGACAGACTGAGAGACAGACTGACAGACAGACTGAGAGACAGACAGACTGAGAGACAGACAGAGAGACAGACAGACTGAGAGAAAGACTGAGAGACAGACAGAGAGACAGACAGAGATACAGACTGAGAGACAGACAGAGAGACAGACAGATAGACAGACTGGACAGACAGACAGAGAGACAGACTGAGAGACAGACTGAGAGACAGACTAGGAGACAGACTGAGAGACATACTGAGAGACAGACAGACTGAGAGACAGACAAAGAGACAGACAAACTGAGATACAGACAGAAAGACAGACAGACTGAGAGACAGATTGACAGACAGACAGACTGAGAGACAGACAGGGAGACATACAGACTGATAGACAGACTGAGAGACAGACAGACAGACAGACAGACAGACAGACAGACAGACAGACAGACAGACAGACAGACAGACAGACAGACAGACAGACTGAGAGACAGACTGAGAGACATACTGAGATACAGACTGGGAGACAGACTGAGAGACAGACTGAGAGACAGACAGAGAGACAGACAGACATAGAGGACAGACTGCGAGACAGACTGAGAGACAGACAGAGAGACAGACTGAGAGACATACTGAGAGACAGACAGACTGATAGACAGACAGACTGAGAGACAGACTGACAGACATACAGACATACAGACTGAGAGACATACAGACTGAGAGACAGACAGAGATACATACATACATACTGAGAGACAGACTGAGAGACAGACAGAGAGACAGACAGAGAGACAGACTGGACAGACAGACAGAGAGACAGACTGAGAGACATACTGAGAGACAGACTGGGAGACAGACAGAGAGACAGACAGAGAGACAGACTGGACAGACAGACAGAGAGACAGACTGAGAGACAGACTGAGAGACAGACTGAGAGACAGACTGAGAGACAGACTAAGAGAGACTGAGAGACAGACTGAGAGACAGACTGAGAGACATACAGACTGAGAGACAGACAGACAGACAGACAGACAGACAGACAGACAGACAGACAGACTGAGAGACAGACTGAGAGACAGACTGAGATACAGACTGGGAGACAGACTGAGAGACAGACTGAGAGACAGACAGAGAGACAGACAGACATAGAGGACAGACTGCGAGACAGACTGAGAGACAGACAGAGAGACAGACTGAGAGACATACTGAGAGACAGACAGACTGATAGACAGACAGACTGAGAGACAGACTGACAGACAGACAGACATACAGACTGAGAGACATACAGACTGAGAGACAGACAGAGATACATACATACTGAGAGACAGACTGAGAGACAGACAAAGGGACAGACAGAGAGGGCAGACTGAGAGACAGACTGAGAGACAGACTGACAGACAGACAGACATACTGAGAGACAGACAGACTGAGAGACAGACAGATAGACAGACATACTGAGAGACAGACTGAGAGACAGACTGAGAGACAGACTGAGAGACAGACTGAGAGACAGACTGAGAGACAGACTAAGAGAGACTGAGAGACAGACTGAGAGACAGACTGAGAGACATACAGACTGAGAGACAGACTGAGAGACAGACTGGGAGACAGACTGAGAGACAGACTGAGAGACAGACTGAGAGACAGACAGAGTGAGAGACAGACAGAGAGACAGACTGAGAGACAGACTGGGAGACAGACTGAGAAACAGACTGAGAGACAGACTGAGAGACAGACAGACTGAGAGACAGACAGATAGACAGACAGACTGAGAGACAGACTGAGAGACAGACAGAGAGACAGACAGACTGAGAGATAGGCAGACTGAGAGACAGTTAGATAGACAGACAGACTGAGAGACAGACAGAGAGACAGACTGACTGAGAGACAGACTGAGAGACAGACTGACAGACAGACTGAGAGACAGACAGACTGAGAGACAGACAGAGAGACAGACAGACTGAGAGAAAGACTGAGAGACAGACAGAGAGACAGACAGAGATACAGACTGAGAGACAGACAGAGAGACAGACAGATAGACAGACTGGACAGACAGACAGAGAGACAGACTGAGAGACAGACTGAGAGACAGACAGACTGAGAGACAGGCAGACTGAGAGACAGTTAGATAGACAGACAGACTGAGAGACAGACAGAGAGACAGACAGACTGAGAGACAGACTGACAGACAGACAGACAGACTGACAGACAGACAGACTGAGAGACAGACAGACTGAGAGACAGACTGAGAGAGACTGAGAGACAGCCTGAGAGACAGACTGAGAGACAGACTGAGAGACAGACTGAGAGACAGACTGAGAGACATACTGAGAGACAGACTGAGAGACAGACAGATAGACAGACAGACTGAGAGACAGACAGAGAGACAGACAGACTGAGAGACAGACTGACAGACAGACTGGACAGACAGACAGAGAGACAGACTGGACAGACAGACAGAGAGACAGACTGAGAGACAGACTGAGAGACAGACTAGGAGACAGACTGAGAGACATACTGAGAGACAGACAGACTGAGATACAGACTGAGAGAGACTGAGAGACAGCCTGAGAGACAGACTGAGAGACAGACTGAGAGACAGACTGAGAGACAGATTGAGAGACATACTGAGAGACAGACTGAGAGACAGACATACTGAGAGACAGACAGAGGGACAGACAGACAGATAGGGCAGACTGAGAGACAGACTGAGAGACAGACTGACAGACAGACTGAGAGACAGACTGAGAGACATACTGAGAGACAGACTGAGAGACAGACATACTGAGAGACAGACAAAGGGACAGACAGAGAGGGCAGACTGAGAGACAGACTGAGAGACAGACTGACAGACAGACAGACATACTGAGAGACAGACAGACTGAGAGACAGACAGATAGACAGACATACTGAGAGACAGACTGAGAGACAGACTGAGAGACAGACTGAGAGACAGACTGAGAGACAGACTGAGAGACAGACTAAGAGAGACTGAGAGACAGACTGAGAGACAGACTGAGAGACATACAGACTGAGAGACAGACTGAGAGACAGACTGGGAGACAGACTGAGAGACAGACTGAGAGACAGACTGAGAGACAGACAGAGTGAGAGACAGACAGAGAGACAGACTGAGAGACAGACTGGGAGACAGACTGAGAAACAGACTGAGAGACAGACTGAGAGACAGACAGACTGAGAGACAGACAGATAGACAGACAGACTGAGAGACAGACTGAGAGACAGACAGAGAGACAGACAGACTGAGAGACAGGCAGACTGAGAGACAGTTAGATAGACAGACAGACTGAGAGACAGACAGAGAGACAGACTGACTGAGAGACAGACTGAGAGACAGACTGACAGACAGACTGAGAGACAGACAGACTGAGAGACAGACAGAGAGACAGACAGACTGAGAGAAAGACTGAGAGACAGACAGAGAGACAGACAGAGATACAGACTGAGAGACAGACAGATAGACAGACAGATAGACAGACTGGACAGACAGACAGAGAGACAGACTGAGAGACAGACTGAGAGACAGACTAGGAGACAGACTGAGAGACATACTGAGAGACAGACAGACTGAGAGACAGACAAAGAGACAGACAAACTGAGATACAGACAGAAAGACAGACAGACTGAGAGACAGATTGACAGACAGACAGACTGAGAGACAGACAGGGAGACATACAGACTGATAGACAGACTGAGAGACAGACAGACAGACAGACAGACAGACAGACAGACAGACAGACAGACAGACAGACAGACAGACAGACAGACAGACAGACAGACAGACAGACAGACAGACAGACAGACTGAGAGACAGACTGAGAGACATACTGAGATACAGACTGGGAGACAGACTGAGAGACAGACTGAGAGACAGACAGAGAGACAGACAGACATAGAGGACAGACTGCGAGACAGACTGAGAGACAGACAGAGAGACAGACTGAGAGACATACTGAGAGACAGACAGACTGATAGACAGACAGACTGAGAGACAGACTGACAGACATACAGACATACAGACTGAGAGACATACAGACTGAGAGACAGACAGAGATACATACATACATACTGAGAGACAGACTGAGAGACAGACAGAGAGACAGACAGAGAGACAGACTGGACAGACAGACAGAGAGACAGACTGAGAGACATACTGAGAGACAGACTGGGAGACAGACAGAGAGACAGACAGAGAGACAGACTGGACAGACAGACAGAGAGACAGACTGAGAGACAGACTGAGAGACAGACTGAGAGACAGACTGAGAGACAGACTAAGAGAGACTGAGAGACAGACTGAGAGACAGACTGAGAGACATACAGACTGAGAGACAGACAGACAGACAGACAGACAGACAGACAGACTGAGAGACAGACTGAGAGACAGACTGAGATACAGACTGGGAGACAGACTGAGAGACAGACTGAGAGACAGACAGAGAGACAGACAGACATAGAGGACAGACTGCGAGACAGACTGAGAGACAGACAGAGAGACAGACTGAGAGACATACTGAGAGACAGACAGACTGATAGACAGACAGACTGAGAGACAGACTGACAGACAGACAGACATACAGACTGAGAGACATACAGACTGAGAGATAGACAGAGATACATACATACTGAGAGACAGACTGAGAGACAGACAAAGGGACAGACAGAGAGGGCAGACTGAGAGACAGACTGAGAGACAGACTGACAGACAGACAGACATACTGAGAGACAGACAGACTGAGAGACAGACAGATAGACAGACATACTGAGAGACAGACTGAGAGACAGACTGAGAGACAGACTGAGAGACAGACTGAGAGACAGACTGAGAGATAGACTAAGAGAGACTGAGAGACAGACTGAGAGACAGACTGAGAGACATACAGACTGAGAGACAGACTGAGAGACAGACTGGGAGACAGACTGAGAGACAGACTGAGAGACAGACTGAGAGACAGACAGAGTGAGAGACAGACAGAGAGACAGACTGAGAGACAGACTGGGAGACAGACTGAGAAACAGACTGAGAGACAGACTGAGAGACAGACAGACTGAGAGACAGACAGATAGACAGACAGACTGAGAGACAGACTGAGAGACAGACAGAGAGACAGACAGACTGAGAGACAGGCAGACTGAGAGACAGTTAGATAGACAGACAGACTGAGAGACAGACAGAGAGACAGACTGACTGAGAGACAGACTGAGAGACAGACTGACAGACAGACTGAGAGACAGACAGACTGAGAGACAGACAGAGAGACAGACAGACTGAGAGAAAGACTGAGAGACAGACAGAGAGACAGACAGAGATACAGACTGAGAGACAGACAGAGATACAGACAGATAGACAGACTGGACAGACAGACAGAGAGACAGACTGAGAGACAGACTGAGAGACAGACTAGGAGACAGACTGAGAGACATACTGAGAGACAGACAGACTGAGAGACAGACAAAGAGACAGACAAACTGATATACAGACAGAAAGACAGACAGACTGAGAGACAGATTGACAGACAGACAGACTGAGAGACAGACAGGGAGACATACAGACTGATAGACAGACTGAGAGACAGACAGACAGACAGACAGACAGACAGACAGACAGACAGACAGACAGACAGACAGACAGACTGAGAGACAGACTGAGAGACAGACTGAGATACAGACTGGGAGACAGACTGAGAGACAGACTGAGAGACAGACAGAGAGACAGACAGACATAGAGGACAGACTGCGAGACAGACTGAGAGACAGACAGAGAGACAGACTGAGAGACATACTGAGAGACAGACAGACTGATAGACAGACAGACTGAGAGACAGACTGACAGACATACAGACATACAGACTGAGAGACATACAGACTGAGAGACAGACAGAGATACATACATACATACTGAGAGACAGACTGAGAGACAGACAGAGAGACAGACAGAGAGACAGACTGGACAGACAGACAGAGAGACAGACTGAGAGACATACTGAGAGACAGACTGGGAGACAGACAGAGAGACAGACAGAGAGACAGACTGGACAGACAGACAGAGAGACAGACTGAGAGACAGACTGAGAGACAGACTGAGAGACAGACTGAGAGACAGACTAAGAGAGACTGAGAGACAGACTGAGAGACAGACTGAGAGACATACAGACTGAGAGACAGACAGACAGACAGACAGACAGACAGACAGACAGACAGACTGAGAGACAGACTGAGAGACAGACTGAGATACAGACTGGGAGACAGACTGAGAGACAGACTGAGAGACAGACAGAGAGACAGACAGACATAGAGGACAGACTGCGAGACAGACTGAGAGACAGACAGAGAGACAGACTGAGAGACATACTGAGAGACAGACAGACTGATAGACAGACAGACTGAGAGACAGACTGACAGACAGACAGACATACAGACTGAGAGACATACAGACTGAGAGACAGACAGAGATACATACATACTGAGAGACAGACTGAGAGACAGACAGAGAGACAGACAGAGAGACAGACTGGACAGACAGACAGAGAGACAGACTGAGAGACATACTGAGAGACAGACTGGGAGACAGACAGAGAGACAGACAGAGAGACAGACTGGACAGACAGACAGAGAGACAGACTGAGAGACAGACTGAGAGACAGACTGGGAGACAGACTGAGAGACAGACTGAGAGACAGACTGAGATACAGACTGGGAGACAGACTGAGAGACAGACTGAGAGACAGACATACTGAGAGACAGACAGAGAGACAGACAGACATAGAGGACAGACTGCGAGTCAGACTGAGAGACAGACAGAGAGACAGACTGAGAGACATACTGATAGACAGACAGACTGAGAGACAGACTGACAGACAGACAGACATACAGACTGAGAGACATACAGACTGAGAGACAGACAGAGATACATACATACTGAGAGACAGACTGAGAGACAGACAGAGAGACAGACAGACTGAGAGACAGACAGACAGAGAGACAGACATAGAGACAGACTGGACAGACAGACAGAGAGACAGACTGGACAGACAGACAGAGAGACAGACTGAGAGACAGACTGAGAGACAGACTAGGATACAGACTGAGAGACATACTGAGAGACAGACAGACTGAGAGACAGACAAAGAGACAGACAAACTGAGATACAGACAGAAAGACAGACAGACTGAGAGACAGATTGACAGACAGACAGACTGAGAGACAGACAGAGAGACAGACTGAGAGACAGACTGAGAGACAGACTGACATACAGACAGACTGAGAGACAGACAGACAGAGAGACAGACAGAGAGACAGACTGGACAGACAGACAGATAGACAGACTGGACAGACAGACAGAGAGACAGACTGAGAGACAGACTGAGAGACAGACTAGGAGACAGACTGAGAGACATACTGAGAGACAGACAGACTGAGAGACAGACAAAGAGACAGACAAACTGAGATACAGACAGAAAGACAGACAGACTGAGAGACAGATTGACAGACAGACAGACTGAGAGACAGACAGGGAGACATACAGACTGATAGACAGACTGAGAGACAGACAGACAGACAGACAGACAGACAGACAGACAGACAGACAGACAGACAGACAGACAGACAGACAGACAGACAGACAGACAGACAGACAGACTGAGAGACAGACTGAGAGACAGACTGAGAGACAGACTGAGATACAGACTGGGAGACAGACTGAGAGACAGACTGAGAGACAGACAGAGAGACAGACAGACATAGAGGACAGACTGCGAGACAGACTGAGAGACAGACAGAGAGACAGACTGAGAGACATACTGAGAGACAGACAGACTGATAGACAGACAGACTGAGAGACAGACTGACAGACATACAGACATACAGACTGAGAGACATACAGACTGAGAGACAGACAGAGATACATACATACTGAGAGACAGACTGAGAGACAGACAGAGAGACAGACAGAGAGACAGACTGGACAGACAGACAGAGAGACAGACTGAGAGACATACTGAGAGACAGACTGGGAGACAGACAGAGAGACAGACAGAGAGACAGACTGGACAGACAGACCGAGAGACAGACTGAGAGACAGACTGAGAGACAGACTGAGAGACAGACTGAGAGACAGACTAAGAGAGACTGAGAGACAGACTGAGAGACAGACTGAGAGACATACAGACTGAGAGACAGACAGACAGACAGACAGACAGACAGACTGAGAGACAGACTGAGAGACAGACTGAGATACAGACTGGGAGACAGACTGAGAGACAGACTGAGAGACAGACAGAGAGACAGACAGACATAGAGGACAGACTGCGAGACAGACTGAGAGACAGACAGAGAGACAGACTGAGAGACATACTGAGAGACAGACAGACTGATAGACAGACAGACTGAGAGACAGACTGACAGACAGACAGACATACAGACTGAGAGACATACAGACTGAGAGACAGACAGAGATACATACATACTGAGAGACAGACTGAGAGACAGACAGAGAGACAGACAGAGAGACAGACTGGACAGACAGACAGAGAGACAGACTGAGAGACATACTGAGAGACAGACTGGGAGACAGACAGAGAGACAGACAGAGAGACAGACTGGACAGACAGACAGAGAGACAGACTGAGAGACAGACTGAGAGACAGACTGGGAGACAGACTGAGAGACAGACTGAGAGACAGACTGAGATACAGACTGGGAGACAGACTGAGAGACAGACTGAGAGACAGACATACTGAGAGACAGACAGAGAGACAGACAGACATAGAGGACAGACTGCGAGTCAGACTGAGAGACAGACAGAGAGACAGACTGAGAGACAGACTGAGAGACAGACTGAGAGACAGACAGAGTGAGAGACAGACAGAGAGACAGACTGAGAGACAGACTGGGAGACAGACCGTCAGTCAATCATTGACATTGGATTAAGAAAAACTTACCGTTTGGATTGCTCTCTGGATCGGATCGCTGAACAGCAGAAATGGCCCACCGAGATCCTTTGTTATGCCGGCCATGGACAAGACCACCAAAAGCCGCCGCGAAGACGAGGAAAAAGGGCTGGGATCCGAAACAGGCTGAGATCCAGACGACACCGTACACCACTTCCCAGTATATTGCTAGCCAATGTACAATCAATAGACAATAAACTGGATGACATCCGAGCAAGGATTCAATATCAAAGAGACGTTAGGGACTGCAATGTCCTTTGCTTCACCGAAACATGGCTAACACCGGAGGTTCCAGATCACGCGATTCAACCAGCGGATCATTTCTTTATCCATAGGAAGGATCGGACACAATCAGAGTCCGGTAAACAACGTGGTGGAGGTATTGCCTTCATGTTTAACAAAAATTGGAGTGATCCAACGAATGTGAAGGAATTATCCAATCACTGCTCCCCAGAACTGGAATATATAACCATCAAGTGTCGTCCTTTCTTCCTCCCGAGGGAGTTAACGGCGATCATCCTGGTCGGAGTGTATATTCCACCGCAAGCCAACAACAACGCCGCGCTCTCCAGACTACACGACGAGGTAAACAATATACAAGCGACGAACGTTAACGCCGCCATTTTAGTACTGGGAGATTTCAATAGCGCCAATCTGAGAAAGGTATTGCCTGATTTCTACCAGCATGTGACTTGCAACACCAGAGGCGGTAACATCCTAGATCACTGTTACACGCAATTTAAAGGTGGCTACAAGGCTCATTCTGATAGTGGCTTTGGCAAGTCAGATCACGCATCCATTTTCCTTACACCAAAGTACAGACAAAGAATTAAAAGTACTCCCGTAGTCTCGCGAGAGGTGCAGAAATGGGATGTGACGTCAGAGGATACACTAGTGTCAGTGTTTCACAACACAGACTGGATTGTATTCCGCGACACAGATAACATTAATGCCTACACGGAGACAGTGCTGGACTATGTCTGTACTAGGGTGAAAGAAACAATCCCCACTACCAAAATGAAAGTTTACCCAAATCAAAAACCCTGGGTAGACAAATCCGTCCGTGAAGCTCTGAGAGAGCGCACCAAAGCATACAATGACGGCCTAGTGGCAGGCAACATGAACGACCACAAGGTGGCGCAACACAACGTAAGGAGGACAGTGTCAGAGGCCAAACGGCGCTACAGGGATAAAATTGAACTCCAGTTTGAACAAGCTGACTCTAGAGCTATGTGGCAGGGGCTCAAAACGATGACAGACTACAAAGGCGCCTCCCTCAAACTGAACAATGACATCTCCTTAGCAAACGACCTCAATACCTTCTATGCGAGGTTTGATGCTGGTAATAACAACACCAGCTCACAAGCCTCGGCAATGGGGGGGGGGGGGTCGGCTGCTGATGGAGGCGCAGTGTTCAGGGTAACAGAGCATGAGGTGAGGCGGACCTTTAAAAAAGTGAATATCAGGAAGGCAGCAGGTCCGGACGGCATCCCCGGCCGCGTCCTAAAAGTCTGTGCCGACCAACTGGCCCCAGTATTCACTGACATATTTAACCTGTCCTTAGAACAGGCTGTCATCCCCACCTGCCTGAAGAAGTCCACTATTATCCCTGTACCCAAAAAATCCAAGCCTGCTTGCCTCAACGACTACCGCCCTGTAGCTCTCACCTCCATAGCCATGAAGTGCTTTGAGAAGCTAGTAAAGGGCTACATCTGCCCCTCCCTCCCCATCAACATGGACCCCCTGCAATTTGCATACCGCCCCAACAGGTCCACGGAGGACGCCATATCCCATGTGCTGCACACAGCAGCATCACACCTGGACAAGAGGCAGGGGAACTATGTGAGAATGCTATTCATCGACTACAGCTCGGCATTCAATACCATAGTCCCCTCCATACTCATAGCCAAGCTCAGGGACCTGGGCTTGGGCTATGACCTCTGCCAGTGGGTCTTGGACTTCCTGACTGGCAGACCCCAGTCACCCTCAACATAGGGGCCCCCCAGGGCTGTGTTCTGAGTCCCCTCCTCTACTCCCTGTACACACACGACTGTGTGGCTCAGCGGAGTAGCAATACAATCGTCAAATTTGCTGACGACACAGTGGTGGTGGGCCTGATCTCTGCCAACGACGAGAGGGCCTACCTGGAAGAGGTCAAGGTCCTGGCGGGATGGTGCCAGGAAAACAGCCTCTCCCTGAACGTCAGCAAAACAAAGGAGATGATTGTGGACTTCAGGAGGTCGGGGGTCAAGGACTACAGCCCCCTCAGCATCGACGGGGCACCGGTTGAGAGAGTCAACAGCTTCAAGTACCTCGGAGCCCACATATCCGAGGACTTGAAATGGACCATACACATTAACAGTGTGGTGAAGAAGGCACGACAACGCCTCTACTTCCTCAGGCGCCTAAGGAAGTTCCAAGTCAGCCAGAAGATCCTTAAGAACTTCTACTCATGTACAATAGAGAGCATCTTGACCGGCAACATCACCTCCTGGTTTGGGAATAGCACTGCAAAAGACCAAAGCAGACTACAAAGAGTGACACGTTCAGCCGAACGCACAATTGGAGGGGGGCTCCCCACCCTCCAGAACATTTACTACAAGCGTTGCAAGGGGAAGGCTAAGAGAATTATTAAGGACTCGAGCCACCCGAACAACTGCCTCTTTGAACTGCTGCCGTCAGGCAAGCGATACAGGAGTCTCAAGGCGAGCACAGAAAGACTCAGAAGTAGCTTCTATCCCCAGGCCATCAGGCTGCTAAACGAACAATGAATGAACACTACACAACAACAACCACCAAACACACATAGCACACACATCCACACGCACACACTCACTTTAAACAAACACACTGTAGCACCCACTACACACACTTTATAGCACACACCCACTTTAAACAAACACACTGTAGCACCCACTCCCCACACTTTATATTTATGGATGAAGGATTGCACTACAACTCGTACACCTTACTGTAAATTGTACCTAAAATTGTACCTCATCCCATTTCTGCTTTGCACTAGATAGTACTGTACATTAGTACACTGCATAGTTGTGTATTGTATATTATATGGTAACTCAGAACATTGTACATATGTCTATACCGAACAACTGTGACCTCATTTTCTCTTCTAAATTCATGCTATATTATGTTATTATGTTATTTGATACTATCTTGTCTAGCACAGTCTCTGGAGCGTAACAGTAAGAAGCATTTTGTATGAAAGTATTCTGTACTTCTGTATGACAACTATTAAAGAACTTGAACTTGAACTTGAGACTGAGAAACAGACTGAGAGACAGACTGAGAGACAGACAGACTGAGAGACAGACAGATAGACAGACAGACTGAGAGACAGACTGAGAGACAGACAGAGAGACAGACAGACTGAGAGACAGGCAGACTGAGAGACAGTTAGATAGACAGACAGACTGAGAGACAGACAGAGAGACAGACTGACTGAGAGACAGACTGAGAGACAGACTGACAGACAGACTGAGAGACAGACAGACTGAGAGACAGACAGAGAGACAGACAGACTGAGAGAAACACTGAGAGACAGACAGAGAGACAGACAGAGATACAGACTGAGAGACAGACAGAGAGACAGACAGATAGACAGACTGGACAGACAGACAGAGAGACAGACTGAGAGACAGACTGAGAGACAGACTAGGAGACAGACTGAGAGACATACTGAGAGACAGACAGACTGAGAGACAGACAAAGAGACAGACAAACTGAGATACAGACAGAAAGACAGACAGACTGAGAGACAGATTGACAGACAGACAGACTGAGAGACAGACAGGGAGACATACAGACTGATAGACAGACTGAGAGACAGACAGACAGACAGACAGACAGACAGACAGACAGACAGACAGACAGACAGACAGACAGACAGACAGACAGACAGACAGACAGACAGACTGAGAGACAGACTGAGAGACAGACTGAGATACAGACTGGGAGACAGACTGAGAGACAGACTGAGAGACAGACAGAGAGACAGACAGACATAGAGGACAGACTGCGAGACAGACTGAGAGACAGACAGAGAGACAGACTGAGAGACATACTGAGAGACAGACAGACTGATAGACAGACAGACTGAGAGACAGACTGACAGACATACAGACATACAGACTGAGAGACATACAGACTGAGAGACAGACAGAGATACATACATACATACTGAGAGACAGACTGAGAGACAGACAGAGAGACAGACAGAGAGACAGACTGGACAGACAGACAGAGAGACAGACTGAGAGACATACTGAGAGACAGACTGGGAGACAGACAGAGAGACAGACAGACAGACTGAGAGACAGACAGAGAGACAGACTGAGAGACAGACTGAGAGACAGACTGAGAGACAGACTGAGAGACAGACTAAGAGAGACTGAGAGACAGACTGAGAGACAGACTGAGAGACATACAGACTGAGAGACAGACAGACAGACAGACAGACAGACAGACAGACAGACAGACAGACAGACAGACAGACAGACTGAGAGACAGACTGAGAGACAGACTGAGATACAGACTGGGAGACAGACTGAGAGACAGACTGAGAGACAGACAGAGAGACAGACAGACATAGAGGACAGACTGCGAGACAGACTGAGAGACAGACAGAGAGACAGACTGAGAGACATACTGAGAGACAGACAGACTGATAGACAGACAGACTGAGAGACAGACTGACAGACAGACAGACAGACATACAGACTGAGAGACATACAGACTGAGAGACAGACAGAGATACATACATACTGAGAGACAGACTGAGAGACAGACAGAGAGACAGACAGAGAGACAGACTGGACAGACAGACAGAGAGACAGACTGAGAGACATACTGAGAGACAGACTGGGAGACAGACAGAGAGACAGACAGAGAGACAGACTGGACAGACAGACAGAGAGACAGACTGAGAGACAGACTGAGAGACAGACTGGGAGACAGACTGAGAGACAGACTGAGAGACAGACTGAGATACAGACTGGGAGACAGACTGAGAGACAGACTGAGAGACAGACATACTGAGAGACAGACAGAGAGACAGACAGACATAGAGGACAGACTGCGAGTCAGACTGAGAGACAGACAGAGAGACAGACTGAGAGACATACTGATAGACAGACAGACTGAGAGACAGACTGACAGACAGACAGACATACAGACTGAGAGACATACAGACTGAGAGACAGACAGAGATACATACATACTGAGAGACAGACTGAGAGACAGACAGAGAGACAGACAGACTGAGAGACAGACAGACAGAGAGACAGACATAGAGACAGACTGGACAGACAGACAGAGAGACAGACTGGACAGACAGACAGAGAGACAGACTGAGAGACAGACTAGGATACAGACTGAGAGACATACTGAGAGACAGACAGACTGAGAGACAGACAAAGAGACAGACAAACTGAGATACAGACAGAAAGACAGACAGACTGAGAGACAGATTGACAGACAGACAGACTGAGAGACAGACAGAGAGACAGACTGAGAGACAGACTGAGAGACAGACTGAGAGACAGACTGAGAGACAGACTAAGAGAGACTGAGAGACAGACTGAGAGACAGACTGAGAGACATACAGACTGAGAGACAGACAGACAGACAGACAGACAGACAGACAGACAGACAGACAGACAGACAGACAGACAGACTGAGAGACAGACTGAGAGACAGACTGAGATACAGACTGGGAGACAGACTGAGAGACAGACTGAGAGACAGACAGAGAGACAGACAGACATAGAGGACAGACTGCGAGACAGACTGAGAGACAGACAGAGAGACAGACTGAGAGACATACTGAGAGACAGACAGACTGATAGACAGACAGACTGAGAGACAGACTGACAGACAGACAGACAGACATACAGACTGAGAGACATACAGACTGAGAGACAGACAGAGATACATACATACTGAGAGACAGACTGAGAGACAGACAGAGAGACAGACAGAGAGACAGACTGGACAGACAGACAGAGAGACAGACTGAGAGACATACTGAGAGACAGACTGGGAGACAGACAGAGAGACAGACAGAGAGACAGACTGGACAGACAGACAGAGAGACAGACTGAGAGACAGACTGAGAGACAGACTGGGAGACAGACTGAGAGACAGACTGAGAGACAGACTGAGATACAGACTGGGAGACAGACTGAGAGACAGACTGAGAGACAGACATACTGAGAGACAGACAGAGAGACAGACAGACATAGAGGACAGACTGCGAGTCAGACTGAGAGACAGACAGAGAGACAGACTGAGAGACATACTGATAGACAGACAGACTGAGAGACAGACTGACAGACAGACAGACATACAGACTGAGAGACATACAGACTGAGAGACAGACAGAGATACATACATACTGAGAGACAGACTGAGAGACAGACAGAGAGACAGACAGACTGAGAGACAGACAGACAGAGAGACAGACATAGAGACAGACTGGACAGACAGACAGAGAGACAGACTGGACAGACAGACAGAGAGACAGACTGAGAGACAGACTGAGAGACAGACTAGGATACAGACTGAGAGACATACTGAGAGACAGACAGACTGAGAGACAGACAAAGAGACAGACAAACTGAGATACAGACAGAAAGACAGACAGACTGAGAGACAGATTGACAGACAGACAGACTGAGAGACAGACAGAGAGACAGACTGAGAGACAGACTGAGAGACAGACTGACATACAGACAGACTGAGAGACAGACAGACAGAGAGACAGACAGAGAGACAGACTGGACAGACAGACAGATAGACAGACTGGACAGACAGACAGAGAGACAGACTGAGAGACAGACTGAGAGACAGACTAGGAGACAGACTGAGAGACATACTGAGAGACAGACAGACTGAGAGACAGACAAAGAGACAGACAAACTGAGATACAGACAGAAAGACAGACAGACTGAGAGACAGACTGAGAGACAGACAGACAGACAGACAGACAGACAGACAGACAGACAGACAGACAGACAGACAGACAGACAGACAGACAGACAGACAGACAGACAGACAGACAGACAGACAGACAGACAGACAGACAGACAGACAGACAGACTGAGAGACTGAGAGACAGACTGAGAGACAGACTGAGATACAGACTGGGAGACAGACTGAGAGACAGACTGAGAGACAGACAGAGAGACAGACAGACATAGAGGACAGACTGCGAGACAGACTGAGAGACAGACAGAGAGACAGACTGAGAGACATACTGAGAGACAGACAGACTGATAGACAGACAGACTGAGAGACAGACTGACAGACATACAGACATACAGACTGAGAGACATACAGACTGAGAGACAGACAGAGATACATACATACTGAGAGACAGACTGAGAGACAGACAGAGAGACAGACAGAGAGACAGACTGGACAGACAGACAGAGAGACAGACTGAGAGACATACTGAGAGACAGACTGGGAGACAGACAGAGAGACAGACAGAGAGACAGACTGGACAGACAGACAGAGAGACAGACTGAGAGACAGACTGAGAGACAGACTGAGAGACAGACTGAGAGACAGACTGAGAGACAGACTGAGATACAGACTGGGAGACAGACTGAGAGACAGACTGAGAGACAGACATACTGAGAGACAGACAGAGAGACAGACAGACATAGAGGACAGACTGCGAGTCAGACTGAGAGACAGACAGAGAGACAGACTGAGAGACATACTGAGAGACAGACAGACTGATAGACAGACAGACTGAGAGACAGACTGAGAGACAGACTGAGAGACAGACTAGGAGACAGACTGAGAGACATACTGAGAGACAGACAGACTGGGAGACAGACAAAGAGACAGACAAACTGAGATACAGACAGAAAGACAGACAGACTGAGAGACAGATTGACAGACAGACAGACTGAGAGACAGACAGACTGAGAGACAGACTGAGAGAGACTGAGAGACAGCCTGAGAGACAGACTGAGAGACAGACTGAGAGACAGACTGAGAGACAGACTGAGAGACATACTGAGAGACAGACTGAGAGACAGACAGAGAGACAGACAGAGAGACAGACTGGACAGACAGACAGAGAGACAGACTGAGAGACAGACTGAGAGACAGACTGGGAGACAGACTGAGAGACAGACTGAAAGACAGACTGAGATACAGACATACTGAGAGACAGACAGATAGACAGACAGACAGAGAGGACAGACTGAGAGACAGACAGATATACAGACTGAGAGACAAACTGAGAGACAGACAGACTGAGAGACAGGCAGACTGAGAGACAGGCAGACTGAGAGACAGACAGAGAGACAGACTGACAGAATGAGAGACAGACAGAGAGACAGACTGACAGACAGACTGAGATACAGACAGACTGAGAGACAGACAGACAGAGATACAGACTGAGAGACAGACAGAGAGACAGGCAGACTGAGAGACAGACAGATAGACAGACAGACTGATAGACAGACTGAGAGACAGACAGACAGACAGACTGAGAGACAGACTGAGAGACAGACTGAGATACAGACTGGGAGACAGACTGAGAGACAGACTGAGAGACAGACATACTGAGAGACAGACAGAGAGACAGACAGACATAGAGGACAGACTGCGAGACAGACTGAGAGACAGACAGAGAGACAGACTGAGAGACATACTGAGAGACAGACAGACTGATAGACAGACAGAGATACATACAGACTGAGAGACAGACTGAGAGACAGACAGACAGACAGACAGACTGAGAGACAGACTGAGAGACAGACTGAGATACAGACTGGGAGACAGACTGAGAGACAGACTGAGAGACAGACATACTGAGAGACAGACAGAGAGACAGACAGACATAGAGGACAGACTGCGAGACAGACTGAGAGACAGACAGAGAGACAGACTGAGAGACATACTGAGAGACAGACAGACTGATAGACAGACAGACTGAGAGACAGACTGACACAGACATACAGACTGAGAGACATACAGACTGAGAGACAGACAGAGAGACATACATACTGAGAGACAGACTGATAGACAGACAGAGAGACAGACAGAGAGACAGACTGGACAGACAGACAGAGAGACAGACTGAGAGACAGACTGAGAGACAGACTGGGAGACAGACAGAGAGACAGACAGACTGAGAGACAGACAGACAGAGAGACAGACAGAGAGACAGACTGGACAGACAGACAGAGAGACAGACTGGACAGACAGACAGAGAGACAGACTGAGAGACAGACTGAGAGACAGACTAGGAGACAGACTGAGAGACATACTGAGAGACAGACAGACTGAGAGACAGACAAAGAGACAGACAAACTGAGATACAGACAGAAAGACAGACAGACTGAGAGACAGATTGACAGACAGACAGACTGAGAGACAGACAGAGAGACAGACTGAGAGACAGACTGAGAGACAGACTGACATACAGACAGACTGAAAGACAGACAGACAGAGAGACAGACAGAGAGACATACTGGACAGACAGACTGAGAGACAGACTGAGAGACAGACTAGGAGACAGACTGAGAGACATACTGAGAGACAGACAGACTGAGAGACAGACAAAGAGACAGACAAACTGAGATACAGACAGAAAGACAGACAGACTGAGAGACAGATTGACAGACAGACAGACTGAGAGACAGACATGGAGACATACAGACTGATAGACAGACTGAGAGACAGACAGACAGACAGACAGACAGACAGACAGACAGACAGACAGACAGACAGACAGACAGACAGACAGACTGAGAGACAGACTGAGAGACAGACTGAGATACAGACTGGAAGACAGACTGAGAGACAGACTGAGAGACAGACAGAGATACAGACAGACATAGAGGACAGACTGCGAGACAGACTGATAGACAGACAGACATACAGACTGAGAGACATACAGACTGAGAGACAGACAGAGATACATACATACTGAGAGACAGACTGAGAGACAGACAGACTGAGAGACAGACTGACAGACAGACAGACAGACATACTGAGAGACAGACAGACTGAGAGACAGACTGAGAGAAACTGAGAGACAGCCTGAGAGACAGACTGAGAGACAGACTGAGAGACAGACTGATAGACATACAGAGAGACAGACTGGACAGACAGACAGAGAGACAGACTGAGAGACAGACTGAGAGACAGACTAGGAGACAGACTGAGAGACATACTGAGAGACAGACAGACTGAGAGACAGACAAAGAGACAGACAAACTGAGATACAGACAGAAAGACAGACAGACTGAGAGACAGATTGACAGACAGACTGAGAGACAGACTGGACAGACAGACAGAGAGACAGACTGAGAGACATACTGAAAGACAGACTGGGAGACAGACAGAGAGACAGACAGAGATACAGACTGGACAGACAGACATAGAGACAGACTGAGAGACAGACTGAGAGACCGACTGGGAGACAGACTGAGAGACAGACTGAAAGACAGACTGAGATACAGACATACTGAGAGACAGACAGATAGACAGACAGAGAGGACAGACTGAGAGACAGACTGAGAGACAGACAGATATACAGACTGAGAGACAGACTGAGAGACAGACAGACTGAGAGACAGGCAGACTGAGAGACAGACAGAGAGACAGACTGACAGAATGAGAGACAGACAGAGAGACAGACTGACAGACAGACTGAGATACAGACAGACTGAGAGACAGACAGACAGAGATACAGACTGAGAGACAGACAGAGAGACAGGCAGACTGAGAGACAGACAGATAGACAGACAGACTGAGAGACAGACAGAGAGACAGACAGACTGAGAGACAGACTGACAGACAGACAGACTGACAGACAGACAGACTGAGAGACAGACAGACTGAGAGACAGACTGAGAGAGACTGAGAGACAGCCTGAGAGACAGACTGAGAGACAGACTGAGAGACAGACTGAGAGACAGACTGAGAGACATACTGAGAGACAGACTGAGAGACAGACAGATAGACAGACAGACTGAGAGACAGACAGAGAGACAGACAGACTGAGAGACAGACTGACAGACAGACTGGACAGACAGACAGAGAGACAGACTGGACAGACAGACAGAGAGACAGACTGAGAGACAGACTGAGAGACAGACTAGGAGACAGACTGAGAGACATACTGAGAGACAGACAGACTGAGATACAGACTGAGAGAGACTGAGAGACAGCCTGAGAGACAGACTGAGAGACAGACTGAGAGACAGACTGAGAGACAGATTGAGAGACATACTGAGAGACAGACTGAGAGACAGACATACTGAGAGACAGACAGAGGGACAGACAGACAGATAGGGCAGACTGAGAGACAGACTGAGAGACAGACTGACAGACAGACTGAGAGACAGACTGAGAGACATACTGAGAGACAGACTGAGAGACAGACATACTGAGAGACAGACAAAGGGACAGACAGAGAGGGCAGACTGAGAGACAGACTGAGAGACAGACTGACAGACAGACAGACATACTGAGAGACAGACAGACTGAGAGACAGACAGATAGACAGACATACTGAGAGACAGACTGAGAGACAGACTGAGAGACAGACTGAGAGACAGACTGAGAGACAGACTGAGAGACAGACTAAGAGAGACTGAGAGACAGACTGAGAGACAGACTGAGAGACATACAGACTGAGAGACAGACTGAGAGACAGACTGGGAGACAGACTGAGAGACAGACTGAGAGACAGACTGAGAGACAGACAGAGTGAGAGACAGACAGAGAGACAGACTGAGAGACAGACTGGGAGACAGACTGAGAAACAGACTGAGAGACAGACTGAGAGACAGACAGACTGAGAGACAGACAGATAGACAGACAGACTGAGAGACAGACTGAGAGACAGACAGAGAGACAGACAGACTGAGAGACAGGCAGACTGAGAGACAGTTAGATAGACAGACAGACTGAGAGACAGACAGAGAGACAGACTGACTGAGAGACAGACTGAGAGACAGACTGACAGACAGACTGAGAGACAGACAGACTGAGAGACAGACAGAGAGACAGACAGACTGAGAGAAAGACTGAGAGACAGACAGAGAGACAGACAGAGATACAGACTGAGAGACAGACAGAGAGACAGACAGATAGACAGACTGATAGACAGACAGACTGAGAGACAGACTGACAGACATACAGACATACAGACTGAGAGACATACAGACTGAGAGACAGACAGAGATACATACATACATACTGAGAGACAGACTGAGAGACAGACTGAGAGACAGATTGACAGACAGACAGACTGAGAGACAGACAGGGAGACATACAGACTGATAGACAGACTGAGAGACAGACAGACAGACAGACAGACAGACAGACAGACTGAGAGACAGACAGACAGACAGACAGACAGACAGACAGACAGACAGACAGACAGACTGAGAGACAGACTGAGAGACATACTGAGATACAGACTGGGAGACAGACTGAGAGACAGACTGAGAGACAGACAGAGAGACAGACAGACATAGAGGACAGACTGCGAGACAGACTGAGAGACAGACAGAGAGACAGACTGAGAGACATACTGAGAGACAGACAGACTGATAGACAGACAGACTGAGAGACAGACTGACAGACATACAGACATACAGACTGAGAGACATACAGACTGAGAGACAGACAGAGATACATACATACATACTGAGAGACAGACTGAGAGACAGACAGAGAGACAGACAGAGAGACAGACTGGACAGACAGACAGAGAGACAGACTGAGAGACATACTGAGAGACAGACTGGGAGACAGACAGAGAGACAGACAGAGAGACAGACTGGACAGACAGACAGAGAGACAGACTGAGAGACAGACTGAGAGACAGACTGAGAGACAGACTGAGAGACAGACTAAGAGAGACTGAGAGACAGACTGAGAGACAGACTGAGAGACATACAGACTGAGAGACAGACAGACAGACAGACAGACAGACAGACAGACAGACAGACTGAGAGACAGACTGAGAGACAGACTGAGATACAGACTGGGAGACAGACTGAGAGACAGACTGAGAGACAGACAGAGAGACAGACAGACATAGAGGACAGACTGCGAGACAGACTGAGAGACAAACAGAGAGACAGACTGAGAGACATACTGAGAGACAGACAGACTGATAGACAGACAGACTGAGAGACAGACTGACAGACAGACAGACATACAGACTGAGAGACATACAGACTGAGAGACAGACAGAGATACATACATACTGAGAGACAGACTGAGAGACAGACAAAGGGACAGACAGAGAGGGCAGACTGAGAGACAGACTGAGAGACAGACTGACAGACAGACAGACATACTGAGAGACAGACAGACTGAGAGACAGACAGATAGACAGACATACTGAGAGACAGACTGAGAGACAGACTGAGAGACAGACTGAGAGACAGACTGAGAGACAGACTGAGAGACAGACTAAGAGAGACTGAGAGACAGACTGAGAGACAGACTGAGAGACATACAGACTGAGAGACAGACTGAGAGACAGACTGGGAGACAGACTGAGAGACAGACTGAGAGACAGACTGAGAGACAGACAGAGTGAGATACAGACAGAGAGACAGACTGAGAGACAGACTGGGAGACAGACTGAGAAACAGACTGAGAGACAGACTGAGAGACAGACAGACTGAGAGACAGACAGATAGACAGACAGACTGAGAGACAGACTGAGAGACAGACAGAGAGACAGACAGACTGAGAGACAGGCAGACTGAGAGACAGTTAGATAGACAGACAGACTGAGAGACAGACAGAGAGACAGACTGACTGAGAGACAGACTGAGAGACAGACTGACAGACAGACTGAGAGACAGACAGACTGAGAGACAGACAGAGAGACAGACAGACTGAGAGAAAGACTGAGAGACAGACAGAGAGACAGACAGAGATACAGACTGAGAGACAGACAGAGAGACAGACAGATAGACAGACTGGACAGACAGACAGAGAGACAGACTGAGAGACAGACTGAGAGACAGACTAGGAGACAGACTGAGAGACATACTGAGAGACAGACAGACTGAGAGACAGACAAAGAGACAGACAAACTGAGATACAGACAGAAAGACAGACAGACTGAGAGACAGATTGACAGACAGACAGACTGAGAGACAGACAGGGAGACATACAGACTGATAGACAGACTGAGAGACAGACAGACAGACAGACAGACAGACAGACAGACAGACAGACAGACAGACAGACAGACAGACAGACAGACAGACAGACAGACATACAGACAGACAGACAGACTGAGAGACAGACTGAGAGACAGACTGAGATACAGACTGGGAGACAGACTGAGAGACAGACTGAGAGACAGACAGAGAGACAGACAGACATAGAGGACAGACTGCGAGACAGACTGAGAGACAGACAGAGAGACAGACTGAGAGACATACTGAGAGACAGACAGACTGATAGACAGACAGACTGAGAGACAGACTGACAGACATACAGACATACAGACTGAGAGACATACAGACTGAGAGACAGACAGAGATACATACATACATACTGAGAGACAGACTGAGAGACAGACAGAGAGACAGACAGATAGACAGACTGGACAGACAGACAGAGAGACAGACTGAGAGACATACTGAGAGACAGACTGGGAGACAGACAGAGAGACAGACAGAGAGACAGACTGGACAGACAGACAGAGAGACAGACTGAGAGACAGACTGAGAGACAGACTGAGAGACAGACTGAGAGACAGACTAAGAGAGACTGAGAGACAGACTGAGAGACAGACTGAGAGACATACAGACTGAGAGACAGACAGACAGACAGACAGACAGACAGACAGACTGAGAGACAGACTGAGAGACAGACTGAGATACAGACTGGGAGACAGACTGAGAGACAGACTGAGAGACAGACAGAGAGACAGACAGACATAGAGGACAGACTGCGAGACAGACTGAGAGACAGACAGATATACAGACTGAGAGACAAACTGAGAGACAGACAGACTGAGAGACAGGCAGACTGAGAGACAGACTGACTGAGAGACAGACAGAGAGACAGACTGACAGAATGAGAGACAGACAGAGAGACAGACTGACAGACAGACTGAGATACAGACAGACTGAGAGACAGACAGACAGAGATACAGACTGAGAGACAGACAGAGAGACAGGCAGACTGAGAGACAGACAGATAGACAGACAGACTGATAGACAGACTGAGAGACAGACAGACAGACAGACTGAGAGACAGACTGAGAGACAGACTGAGATACAGACTGGGAGACAGACTGAGAGACAGACTGAGAGACAGACATACTGAGAGACAGACAGAGAGACAGACAGACATAGAGGACAGACTGCGAGACAGACTGAGAGACAGACAGAGAGACAGACTGAGAGACATACTGAGAGACAGACAGACTGATAGACAGACAGAGATACATACAGACTGAGAGACAGACTGAGAGACAGACAGACAGACAGACAGACTGAGAGACAGACTGAGAGACAGACTGAGATACAGACTGGGAGACAGACTGAGAGACAGACTGAGAGACAGACATACTGAGAGACAGACAGAGAGACAGACAGACATAGAGGACAGACTGCGAGACAGACTGAGAGACAGACAGAGAGACAGACTGAGAGACATACTGAGAGACAGACAGACTGATAGACAGACAGACTGAGAGACAGACTGACACAGACATACAGACTGAGAGACATACAGACTGAGAGACAGACAGAGAGACATACATACTGAGAGACAGACTGATAGACAGACAGAGAGACAGACAGAGAGACAGACTGGACAGACAGACAGAGAGACAGACTGAGAGACAGACTGAGAGACAGACTGGGAGACAGACAGAGAGACAGACAGACTGAGAGACAGACAGACAGAGAGACAGACAGAGAGACAGACTGGACAGACAGACAGAGAGACAGACTGGACAGACAGACAGAGAGACAGACTGAGAGACAGACTGAGAGACAGACTAGGAGACAGACTGAGAGACATACTGAGAGACAGACAGACTGAGAGACAGACAAAGAGACAGACAAACTGAGATACAGACAGAAAGACAGACAGACTGAGAGACAGATTGACAGACAGACAGACTGAGAGACAGACAGAGAGACAGACTGAGAGACAGACTGAGAGACAGACTGACATACAGACAGACTGAAAGACAGACAGACAGAGAGACAGACAGAGAGACATACTGGACAGACAGACTGAGAGACAGACTGAGAGACAGACTAGGAGACAGACTGAGAGACATACTGAGAGACAGACAGACTGAGAGACAGACAAAGAGACAGACAAACTGAGATACAGACAGAAAGACAGACAGACTGAGAGACAGATTGACAGACAGACAGACTGAGAGACAGACATGGAGACATACAGACTGATAGACAGACTGAGAGACAGACAGACAGACAGACAGACAGACAGACAGACAGACAGACAGACAGACAGACAGACAGACAGACAGACAGACAGACTGAGAGACAGACTGAGAGACAGACTGAGATACAGACTGGAAGACAGACTGAGAGACAGACTGAGAGACAGACAGAGATACAGACAGACATAGAGGACAGACTGCGAGACAGACTGATAGACAGACAGACATACAGACTGAGAGACATACAGACTGAGAGACAGACAGAGATACATACATACTGAGAGACAGACTGAGAGACAGACAGACTGAGAGACAGACTGACAGACAGACAGACAGACAGACTGAGAGACAGACAGACTGAGAGACAGACTGAGAGAAACTGAGAGACAGCCTGAGAGACAGACTGAGAGACAGACTGAGAGACAGACTGATAGACATACAGAGAGACAGACTGGACAGACAGACAGAGAGACAGACTGAGAGACAGACTGAGAGACAGACTAGGAGACAGACTGAGAGACATACTGAGAGACAGACAGACTGAGAGACAGACAAAGAGACAGACAAACTGAGATACAGACAGAAAGACAGACAGACTGAGAGACAGATTGACAGACAGACTGAGAGACAGACTGGACAGACAGACAGAGAGACAGACTGAGAGACATACTGAAAGACAGACTGGGAGACAGACAGAGAGACAGACAGAGATACAGACTGGACAGACAGACATAGAGACAGACTGAGAGACAGACTGAGAGACCGACTGGGAGACAGACTGAGAGACAGACTGAAAGACAGACTGAGATACAGACATACTGAGAGACAGACAGATAGACAGACAGAGAGGACAGACTGAGAGACAGACTGAGAGACAGACAGATATACAGACTGAGAGACAGACTGAGAGACAGACAGACTGAGAGACAGGCAGACTGAGAGACAGACAGAGAGACAGACTGACAGAATGAGAGACAGACAGAGAGACAGACTGACAGACAGACTGAGATACAGACAGACTGAGAGACAGACAGACAGAGATACAGACTGAGAGACAGACAGAGAGACAGGCAGACTGAGAGACAGACAGATAGACAGACAGACTGAGAGACAGACAGAGAGACAGACAGACTGAGAGACAGACTGACAGACAGACAGACTGACAGACAGACAGACTGAGAGACAGACAGACTGAGAGACAGACTGAGAGAGACTGAGAGACAGCCTGAGAGACAGACTGAGAGACAGACTGAGAGACAGACTGAGAGACAGACTGAGAGACATACTGAGAGACAGACTGAGAGACAGACAGATAGACAGACAGACTGAGAGACAGACAGAGAGACAGACAGACTGAGAGACAGACTGACAGACAGACTGGACAGACAGACAGAGAGACAGACTGGACAGACAGACAGAGAGACAGACTGAGAGACAGACTGAGAGACAGACTAGGAGACAGACTGAGAGACATACTGAGAGACAGACAGACTGAGATACAGACTGAGAGAGACTGAGAGACAGCCTGAGAGACAGACTGAGAGACAGACTGAGAGACAGACTGAGAGACAGATTGAGAGACATACTGAGAGACAGACTGAGAGACAGACATACTGAGAGACAGACAGAGGGACAGACAGACAGATAGGGCAGACTGAGAGACAGACTGAGAGACAGACTGACAGACAGACTGAGAGACAGACTGAGAGACATACTGAGAGACAGACTGAGAGACAGACATACTGAGAGACAGACAAAGGGACAGACAGAGAGGGCAGACTGAGAGACAGACTGAGAGACAGACTGACAGACAGACAGACATACTGAGAGACAGACAGACTGAGAGACAGACAGATAGACAGACATACTGAGAGACAGACTGAGAGACAGACTGAGAGACAGACTGAGAGACAGACTGAGAGACAGACTGAGAGACAGACTAAGAGAGACTGAGAGACAGACTGAGAGACAGACTGAGAGACATACAGACTGAGAGACAGACTGAGAGACAGACTGGGAGACAGACTGAGAGACAGACTGAGAGACAGACTGAGAGACAGACAGAGTGAGAGACAGACAGAGAGACAGACTGAGAGACAGACTGGGAGACAGACTGAGAAACAGACTGAGAGACAGACTGAGAGACAGACAGACTGAGAGACAGACAGATAGACAGACAGACTGAGAGACAGACTGAGAGACAGACAGAGAGACAGACAGACTGAGAGACAGGCAGACTGAGAGACAGTTAGATAGACAGACAGACTGAGAGACAGACAGAGAGACAGACTGACTGAGAGACAGACTGAGAGACAGACTGACAGACAGACTGAGAGACAGACAGACTGAGAGACAGACAGAGAGACAGACAGACTGAGAGAAAGACTGAGAGACAGACAGAGAGACAGACAGAGATACAGACTGAGAGACAGACAGAGAGACAGACAGATAGACAGACTGATAGACAGACAGACTGAGAGACAGACTGACAGACATACAGACATACAGACTGAGAGACATACAGACTGAGAGACAGACAGAGATACATACATACATACTGAGAGACAGACTGAGAGACAGACTGAGAGACAGATTGACAGACAGACAGACTGAGAGACAGACAGGGAGACATACAGACTGATAGACAGACTGAGAGACAGACAGACAGACAGACAGACAGACAGACTGAGAGACAGACAGACAGACAGACAGACAGACAGACAGACAGACAGACAGACTGAGAGACAGACTGAGAGACATACTGAGATACAGACTGGGAGACAGACTGAGAGACAGACTGAGAGACAGACAGAGAGACAGACAGACATAGAGGACAGACTGCGAGACAGACTGAGAGACAGACAGAGAGACAGACTGAGAGACATACTGAGAGACAGACAGACTGATAGACAGACAGACTGAGAGACAGACTGACAGACATACAGACATACAGACTGAGAGACATACAGACTGAGAGACAGACAGAGATACATACATACATACTGAGAGACAGACTGAGAGACAGACAGAGAGACAGACAGAGAGACAGACTGGACAGACAGACAGAGAGACAGACTGAGAGACATACTGAGAGACAGACTGGGAGACAGACAGAGAGACAGACAGAGAGACAGACTGGACAGACAGACAGAGAGACAGACTGAGAGACAGACTGAGAGACAGACTGAGAGACAGACTGAGAGACAGACTAAGAGAGACTGAGAGACAGACTGAGAGACAGACTGAGAGACATACAGACTGAGAGACAGACAGACAGACAGACAGACAGACAGACAGACAGACAGACAGACTGAGAGACAGACTGAGAGACAGACTGAGATACAGACTGGGAGACAGACTGAGAGACAGACTGAGAGACAGACAGAGAGACAGACAGACATAGAGGACAGACTGCGAGACAGACTGAGAGACAAACAGAGAGACAGACTGAGAGACATACTGAGAGACAGACAGACTGATAGACAGACAGACTGAGAGACAGACTGACAGACAGACAGACATACAGACTGAGAGACATACAGACTGAGAGACAGACAGAGATACATACATACTGAGAGACAGACTGAGAGACAGACAAAGGGACAGACAGAGAGGGCAGACTGAGAGACAGACTGAGAGACAGACTGACAGACAGACAGACATACTGAGAGACAGACAGACTGAGAGACAGACAGATAGACAGACATACTGAGAGACAGACTGAGAGACAGACTGAGAGACAGACTGAGAGACAGACTGAGAGACAGACTGAGAGACAGACTAAGAGAGACTGAGAGACAGACTGAGAGACAGACTGAGAGACATACAGACTGAGAGACAGACTGAGAGACAGACTGGGAGACAGACTGAGAGACAGACTGAGAGACAGACTGAGAGACAGACAGAGTGAGATACAGACAGAGAGACAGACTGAGAGACAGACTGGGAGACAGACTGAGAAACAGACTGAGAGACAGACTGAGAGACAGACAGACTGAGAGACAGACAGATAGACAGACAGACTGAGAGACAGACTGAGAGACAGACAGAGAGACAGACAGACTGAGAGACAGGCAGACTGAGAGACAGTTAGATAGACAGACAGACTGAGAGACAGACAGAGAGACAGACTGACTGAGAGACAGACTGAGAGACAGACTGACAGACAGACTGAGAGACAGACAGACTGAGAGACAGACAGAGAGACAGACAGACTGAGAGAAAGACTGAGAGACAGACAGAGAGACAGACAGAGATACAGACTGAGAGACAGACAGAGAGACAGACAGATAGACAGACTGGACAGACAGACAGAGAGACAGACTGAGAGACAGACTGAGAGACAGACTAGGAGACAGACTGAGAGACATACTGAGAGACAGACAGACTGAGAGACAGACAAAGAGACAGACAAACTGAGATACAGACAGAAAGACAGACAGACTGAGAGACAGATTGACAGACAGACAGACTGAGAGACAGACAGGGAGACATACAGACTGATAGACAGACTGAGAGACAGACAGACAGACAGACAGACAGACAGACAGACAGACAGACATACAGACAGACAGACAGACAGACAGACAGACAGACAGACAGACAGACTGAGAGACAGACTGAGAGACAGACTGAGATACAGACTGGGAGACAGACTGAGAGACAGACTGAGAGACAGACAGAGAGACAGACAGACATAGAGGACAGACTGCGAGACAGACTGAGAGACAGACAGAGAGACAGACTGAGAGACATACTGAGAGACAGACAGACTGATAGACAGACAGACTGAGAGACAGACTGACAGACATACAGACATACAGACTGAGAGACATACAGACTGAGAGACAGACAGAGATACATACATACATACTGAGAGACAGACTGAGAGACAGACAGAGAGACAGACAGATAGACAGACTGGACAGACAGACAGAGAGACAGACTGAGAGACATACTGAGAGACAGACTGGGAGACAGACAGAGAGACAGACAGAGAGACAGACTGGACAGACAGACAGAGAGACAGACTGAGAGACAGACTGAGAGACAGACTGAGAGACAGACTGAGAGACAGACTAAGAGAGACTGAGAGACAGACTGAGAGACAGACTGAGAGACATACAGACTGAGAGACAGACAGACAGACAGACAGACAGACAGACAGACAGACTGAGAGACAGACTGAGAGACAGACTGAGATACAGACTGGGAGACAGACTGAGAGACAGACTGAGAGACAGACAGAGAGACAGACAGACATAGAGGACAGACTGCGAGACAGACTGAGAGACAGACAGAGAGACAGACTGAGAGACATACTGAGAGACAGACAGACTGATAGACAGACAGACTGAGAGACAGACTGACAGACAGACAGACATACAGACTGAGAGACATACAGACTGAGAGACAGACAGAGATACATACATACTGAGAGACAGACTGAGAGACAGACAGAGAGACAGACAGAGAGACAGACTGGACAGACAGACAGAGAGACAGACTGAGAGACATACTGAGAGACAGACTGGGAGACAGACAGAGAGACAGACAGAGAGACAGACTGGATAGACAGACAGAGAGACAGACTGAGAGACAGACTGAGAGACAGACTGGGAGACAGACTGAGAGACAGACTGAGAGACAGACTGAGATACAGACTGGGAGACAGACTGAGAGACAGACTGAGAGACAGACATACTGAGAGACAGACAGAGAGACAGACAGACATAGAGGACAGACTGCGAGTCAGACTGAGAGACAGACAGAGAGACAGACTGAGAGACATACTGATAGACAGACAGACTGAGAGACAGACTGACAGACAGACAGACATACAGACTGAGAGACATACAGACTGAGAGACAGACAGAGATACATACATACTGAGAGACAGACTGAGAGACAGACAGAGAGACAGACAGACTGAGAGACAGACAGACAGAGAGACAGACATAGAGACAGACTGGACAGACAGACAGAGAGACAGACTGGACAGACAGACAGAGAGACAGACTGAGAGACAGACTGAGAGACAGACTAGGATACAGACTGAGAGACATACTGAGAGACAGACAGACTGAGAGACAGACAAAGAGACAGACAAACTGAGATACAGACAGAAAGACAGACAGACTGAGAGACAGATTGACAGACAGACAGACTGAGAGACAGACAGAGAGACAGACTGAGAGACAGACTGAGAGACAGACTGACAGACAGACAGACAGACAGACAGACAGACAGACAGACAGACAGACAGACATACAGACAGACAGACAGACAGACAGACAGACAGACAGACAGACAGACTGAGAGACAGACTGAGAGACAGACTGAGATACAGACTGGGAGACAGACTGAGAGACAGACTGAGAGACAGACAGAGAGACAGACAGACATAGAGGACAGACTGCGAGACAGACTGAGAGACAGACAGAGAGACAGACTGAGAGACATACTGAGAGACAGACAGACTGATAGACAGACAGACTGAGAGACAGACTGACAGACATACAGACATACAGACTGAGAGACATACAGACTGAGAGACAGACAGAGATACATACATACTGAGAGACAGACTGAGAGACAGACAGAGAGACAGACAGAGAGACAGACTGGACAGACAGACAGAGAGACAGACTGAGAGACAGACTGAGAGACAGACTGAGAGACAGACTGAGAGACAGACTAAGAGAGACTGAGAGACAGACTGAGAGACAGACTGAGAGACATACAGACTGAGAGACAGACAGACAGACAGACAGACAGACAGACTGAGAGACAGACTGAGAGACAGACTGAGATACAGACTGGGAGACAGACTGAGAGACAGACTGAGAGACAGACAGAGAGACAGACAGACATAGAGGACAGACTGTGAGACAGACTGAGAGACAGACAGAGAGACAGACTGAGAGACATACTGAGAGACAGACAGACTGATAGACAGACAGACTGAGAGACAGACTGACAGACAGACAGACATACAGACTGAGAGACATACAGACTGAGAGACAGACAGAGATACATACATACTGAGAGACAGACTGAGAGACAGACAGAGAGACAGACAGAGAGACAGACTGGACAGACAGACAGAGAGACAGACTGAGAGACATACTGAGAGACAGACTGGGAGACAGACAGAGAGACAGACAGAGAGACAGACTGGACAGACAGACAGAGAGACAGACTGAGAGACAGACTGAGAGACAGACTGGGAGACAGACTGAGAGACAGACTGAGAGACAGACTGAGATACAGACTGGGAGACAGACTGAGAGACAGACTGAGAGACAGACATACTGAGAGACAGACAGAGAGACAGACAGACATAGAGGACAGACTGCGAGTCAGACTGAGAGACAGACAGAGAGACAGACTGAGAGACAGACTGAGAGACAGACTGAGAGACAGACAGAGTGAGAGACAGACAGAGAGACAGACTGAGAGACAGACTGGGAGACAGACTGAGAAACAGACTGAGAGACAGACTGAGAGACAGACAGACTGAGAGACAGACAGATAGACAGACAGACTGAGAGACAGACTGAGAGACAGACAGAGAGACAGACAGACTGAGAGACAGGCAGACTGAGAGACAGTTAGATAGACAGACAGACTGAGAGACAGACAGAGAGACAGACTGACTGAGAGACAGACTGAGAGACAGACTGACAGACAGACTGAGAGACAGACAGACTGAGAGACAGACAGAGAGACAGACAGACTGAGAGAAAGACTGAGAGACAGACAGAGAGACAGACAGAGATACAGACTGAGAGACAGACAGAGAGACAGACAGATAGACAGACTGGACAGACAGACAGAGAGACAGACTGAGAGACAGACTGAGAGACAGACTAGGAGACAGACTGAGAGACATACTGAGAGACAGACAGACTGAGAGACAGACAAAGAGACAGACAAACTGAGATACAGACAGAAAGACAGACAGACTGAGAGACAGATTGACAGACAGACAGACTGAGAGACAGACAGGGAGACATACAGACTGATAGACAGACTGAGAGACAGACAGAGAGACAGACAGAGAGACAGACTGGACAGACAGACAGAGAGACAGACTGAGAGACATACTGAGAGACAGACTGGGAGACAGACAGAGAGACAGACAGAGAGACAGACTGGACAGACAGACAGAGAGACAGACTGAGAGACAGACTGAGAGACAGACTGGGAGACAGACTGAGAGACAGACTGAGAGACAGACTGAGATACAGACTGGGAGACAGACTGAGAGACAGACTGAGAGACAGACATACTGAGAGACAGACAGAGAGACAGACAGACATAGAGGACAGACTGCGAGTCAGACTGAGAGACAGACAGAGAGACAGACTGAGAGACAGACTGAGAGACAGACTGAGAGACAGACAGAGTGAGAGACAGACAGAGAGACAGACTGAGAGACAGACTGGGAGACAGACTGAGAAACAGACTGAGAGACAGACTGAGAGACAGACAGACTGAGAGACAGACAGATAGACAGACAGACTGAGAGACAGACTGAGAGACAGACAGAGAGACAGACAGACTGAGAGACAGGCAGACTGAGAGACAGTTAGATAGACAGACAGACTGAGAGACAGACAGAGAGACAGACTGACTGAGAGACAGACTGAGAGACAGACTGACAGACAGACTGAGAGACAGACAGACTGAGAGACAGACAGAGAGACAGACAGACTGAGAGAAAGACTGAGAGACAGACAGAGAGACAGACAGAGATACAGACTGAGAGACAGACAGAGAGACAGACAGATAGACAGACTGGACAGACAGACAGAGAGACAGACTGAGAGACAGACTGAGAGACAGACTAGGAGACAGACTGAGAGACATACTGAGAGACAGACAGACTGAGAGACAGACAAAGAGACAGACAAACTGAGATACAGACAGAAAGACAGACAGACTGAGAGACAGATTGACAGACAGACAGACTGAGAGACAGACAGGGAGACATACAGACTGATAGACAGACTGAGAGACAGACAGACAGACAGACAGACAGACAGACAGACAGACAGACAGACAGACAGACAGACAGACAGACAGACAGACAGACAGACAGACAGACAGACAGACAGACAGACAGACAGACTGAGAGACAGACTGAGAGACAGACTGAGATACAGACTGGGAGACAGACTGAGAGACAGACTGAGAGACAGACAGAGAGACAGGCAGACATAGAGGACAGACTGCGAGACAGACTGAGAGACAGACAGAGAGACAGACTGAGAGACATACTGAGAGACAGACAGACTGATAGACAGACAGACTGAGAGACAGACTGACAGACATACAGACATACAGACTGAGAGACATACAGACTGAGAGACAGACAGAGATACATACATACATACTGAGAGACAGACTGAGAGACAGACAGAGAGACAGACAGAGAGACAGACTGGACAGACAGACAGAGAGACAGACTGAGAGACATACTGAGAGACAGACTGGGAGACAGACAGAGAGACAGACAGAGAGACAGACTGGACAGACAGACAGAGAGACAGACTGAGAGACAGACTGAGAGACAGACTGAGAGACAGACTGAGAGACAGACTAAGAGAGACTGAGAGACAGACTGAGAGACAGACTGAGAGACATACAGACTGAGAGACAGACAGACAGACAGACAGACAGACAGACAGACAGACAGACAGACAGACAGACTGAGAGACAGACTGAGAGACAGACTGAGATACAGACTGGGAGACAGACTGAGAGACAGACTGAGAGACAGACAGAGAGACAGACAGACATAGAGGACAGACTGCGAGACAGACTGAGAGACAGACAGAGAGACAGACTGAGAGACATACTGAGAGACAGACAGACTGATAGACAGACAGACTGAGAGACAGACTGACAGACAGACAGACATACAGACTGAGAGACATACAGACTGAGAGACAGACAGAGATACATACATACTGAGAGACAGACTGAGAGACAGACAGAGAGACAGACAGAGAGACAGACTGGACAGACAGACAGAGAGACAGACTGAGAGACATACTGAGAGACAGACTGGGAGACAGACAGAGAGACAGACAGAGAGACAGACTGGACAGACAGACAGAGAGACAGACTGAGAGACATACTGAGAGACAGACTGGGAGACAGACTGAGAGACAGACTGAGAGACAGACTGAGATACAGACTGGGAGACAGACTGAGAGACAGACTGAGAGACAGACATACTGAGAGACAGACAGAGAGACAGACAGACATAGAGGACAGACTGCGAGTCAGACTGAGAGACAGACAGAGAGACAGACTGAGAGACATACTGATAGACAGACAGACTGAGATACATACATACTGAGAGACAGACTGAGAGACAGACTGAGAGACAGACAGAGAGACAGACAGACATAGAGGACAGACTGCGAGACAGACTGAGAGACAGACAGAGAGACAGACTGAGAGACATACTGAGAGACAGACAGACTGATAGACAGACAGACTGAGAGACAGACTGACAGACAGACAGACATACAGACTGAGAGACATACAGACTGAGAGACAGACAGAGATACATACATACTGAGAGACAGACTGAGAGACAGACAGAGAGACAGACTGACAGACAGACTGAGAGACAGACAGACTGAGAGACAGACAGAGAGACAGACAGACTGAGAGAAAGACTGAGAGACAGACAGAGAGACAGACAGAGATACAGACTGAGAGACAGACAGAGAGACAGACAGATAGACAGACTGGACAGACAGACAGAGAGACAGACTGAGAGACAGACTGAGAGACAGACTAGGAGACAGACTGAGAGACATACTGAGAGACAGACAGACTGAGAGACAGACAAAGAGACAGACAAACTGAGATACAGACAGAAAGACAGACAGACTGAGAGACAGATTGACAGACAGACAGACTGAGAGACAGACAGGGAGACATACAGACTGATAGACAGACTGAGAGACAGACAGAGAGACAGACAGAGAGACAGACTGGACAGACAGACAGAGAGACAGACTGAGAGACATACTGAGAGACAGACTGGGAGACAGACAGAGAGACAGACAGAGAGACAGACTGGACAGACAGACAGAGAGACAGACTGAGAGACAGACTGAGAGACAGACTGGGAGACAGACTGAGAGACAGACTGAGAGACAGACTGAGATACAGACTGGGAGACAGACTGAGAGACAGACTGAGAGACAGACATACTGAGAGACAGACAGAGAGACAGACAGACATAGAGGACAGACTGCGAGTCAGACTGAGAGACAGACAGAGAGACAGACTGAGAGACAGACTGAGAGACAGACTGAGAGACAGACAGAGTGAGAGACAGACAGAGAGACAGACTGAGAGACAGACTGGGAGACAGACTGAGAAACAGACTGAGAGACAGACTGAGAGACAGACAGACTGAGAGACAGACAGATAGACAGACAGACTGAGAGACAGACTGAGAGACAGACAGAGAGACAGACAGACTGAGAGACAGGCAGACTGAGAGACAGTTAGATAGACAGACAGACTGAGAGACAGACAGAGAGACAGACTGACTGAGAGACAGACTGAGAGACAGACTGACAGACAGACTGAGAGACAGACAGACTGAGAGACAGACAGAGAGACAGACAGACTGAGAGAAAGACTGAGAGACAGACAGAGAGACAGACAGAGATACAGACTGAGAGACAGACAGAGAGACAGACAGATAGACAGACTGGACAGACAGACAGAGAGACAGACTGAGAGACAGACTGAGAGACAGACTAGGAGACAGACTGAGAGACATACTGAGAGACAGACAGACTGAGAGACAGACAAAGAGACAGACAAACTGAGATACAGACAGAAAGACAGACAGACTGAGAGACAGATTGACAGACAGACAGACTGAGAGACAGACAGGGAGACATACAGACTGATAGACAGACTGAGAGACAGACAGACAGACAGACAGACAGACAGACAGACAGACAGACAGACAGACAGACAGACAGACAGACAGACAGACAGACAGACAGACAGACAGACAGACAGACAGACAGACTGAGAGACAGACTGAGAGACAGACTGAGATACAGACTGGGAGACAGACTGAGAGACAGACTGAGAGACAGACAGAGAGACAGGCAGACATAGAGGACAGACTGCGAGACAGACTGAGAGACAGACAGAGAGACAGACTGAGAGACATACTGAGAGACAGACAGACTGATAGACAGACAGACTGAGAGACAGACTGACAGACATACAGACATACAGACTGAGAGACATACAGACTGAGAGACAGACAGAGATACATACATACATACTGAGAGACAGACTGAGAGACAGACAGAGAGACAGACAGAGAGACAGACTGGACAGACAGACAGAGAGACAGACTGAGAGACATACTGAGAGACAGACTGGGAGACAGACAGAGAGACAGACAGAGAGACAGACTGGACAGACAGACAGAGAGACAGACTGAGAGACAGACTGAGAGACAGACTGAGAGACAGACTGAGAGACAGACTAAGAGAGACTGAGAGACAGACTGAGAGACAGACTGAGAGACATACAGACTGAGAGACAGACAGACAGACAGACAGACAGACAGACAGACAGACAGACAGACTGAGAGACAGACTGAGAGACAGACTGAGAGACAGACTGAGATACAGACTGGGAGACAGACTGAGAGACAGACTGAGAGACAGACAGAGAGACAGACAGACATAGAGGACAGACTGCGAGACAGACTGAGAGACAGACAGAGAGACAGACTGAGAGACATACTGAGAGACAGACAGACTGATAGACAGACAGACTGAGAGACAGACTGACAGACAGACAGACATACAGACTGAGAGACATACAGACTGAGAGACAGACAGAGATACATACATACTGAGAGACAGACTGAGAGACAGACAGAGAGACAGACAGAGAGACAGACTGGACAGACAGACAGAGAGACAGACTGAGAGACATACTGAGAGACAGACTGGGAGACAGACAGAGAGACAGACAGAGAGACAGACTGGACAGACAGACAGAGAGACAGACTGAGAGACAGACTGAGAGACAGACTGGGAGACAGACTGAGAGACAGACTGAGAGACAGACTGAGATACAGACTGGGAGACAGACTGAGAGACAGACTGAGAGACAGACATACTGAGAGACAGACAGAGAGACAGACAGACATAGAGGACAGACTGCGAGTCAGACTGAGAGACAGACAGAGAGACAGACTGAGAGACATACTGATAGACAGACAGACTGAGATACATACATACTGAGAGACAGACTGAGAGACAGACTGAGAGACAGACAGAGAGACAGACAGACATAGAGGACAGACTGCGAGACAGACTGAGAGACAGACAGAGAGACAGACTGAGAGACATACTGAGAGACAGACAGACTGATAGACAGACAGACTGAGAGACAGACTGACAGACAGACAGACATACAGACTGAGAGACATACAGACTGAGAGACAGACAGAGATACATACATACTGAGAGACAGACTGAGAGACAGACAGAGAGACAGACAGAGAGACAGACTGGACAGACAGACAGAGAGACAGACTGAGAGACATACTGAGAGACAGACTGGGAGACAGACAGAGAGACAGACAGAGAGACAGACTGGACAGACAGACAGAGAGACAGACTGAGAGACAGACTGAGAGACAGACTGGGAGACAGACTGAGAGACAGACTGAGAGACAGACTGAGATACAGACTGGGAGACAGACTGAGAGACAGACTGAGAGACAGACATACTGAGAGACAGACAGAGAGACAGACAGACATAGAGGACAGACTGCGAGTCAGACTGAGAGACAGACAGACATACAGACTGAGAGACATACAGACTGAGAGACAGACAGAGATACATACATACTGAGAGACAGACTGAGAGACAGACAGAGAGACAGACAGACTGAGAGACAGACAGACAGAGAGACAGACATAGAGACAGACTGGACAGACAGACAGAGAGACAGACTGGACAGACAGACAGAGAGACAGACTGAGAGACAGACTGAGAGACAGACTAGGATACAGACTGAGAGACATACTGAGAGACAGACAGACTGAGAGACAGACAAAGAGACAGACAAACTGAGATACAGACAGAAAGACAGACAGACTGAGAGACAGATTGACAGACAGACAGACTGAGAGACAGACAGAGAGACAGACTGAGAGACAGACTGAGAGACAGACTGACATACAGACAGACTGAGAGACAGACAGACAGAGAGACAGACAGAGAGACAGACTGGACAGACATACAGATAGACAGACTGGACAGACAGACAGAGAGACAGACTGAGAGACAGACTGAGAGACAGACTAGGAGACAGACTGAGAGACATACTGAGAGACAGACAGACTGAGAGACAGACAAAGAGACAGACAAACTGAGATACAGACAGAAAGACAGACAGACTGAGAGACAGATTGACAGACAGACAGACTGAGAGACAGACAGGGAGACATACAGACTGATAGACAGACTGAGAGACAGACAGACAGACAGACAGACAGACTGGGAGACAGACAGAGAGACAGACAGAGAGACAGACTGGACAGACAGACAGAGAGACAGACTGAGAGACAGACTGAGAGACAGACTGGGAGACAGACTGAGAGACAGACTGAGAGACAGACTGAGATACAGACTGGGAGACAGACTGAGAGACAGACTGAGAGACAGACATACTGAGAGACAGACAGAGAGACAGACAGACATAGAGGACAGACTGCGAGTCAGACTGAGAGACAGACAGAGAGACAGACTGAGAGACATACTGATAGACAGACAGACTGAGATACATACATACTGAGAGACAGACTGAGAGACAGACTGAGAGACAGACAGAGAGACAGACAGACATAGAGGACAGACTGCGAGACAGACTGAGAGACAGACTAGGAGACAGACTGAGAGACATACTGAGAGACAGACAGACTGAGAGACAGACAAAGAGACAGACAAACTGAGATACAGACAGAAAGACAGACAGACTGAGAGACAGATTGACAGACAGACAGACTGAGAGACAGACAGGGAGACATACAGACTGATAGACAGACTGAGAGACAGACAGACAGACAGACAGACAGACAGACAGACAGACAGACAGACAGACAGACAGACAGACAGACAGACAGACAGACAGACAGACAGACAGACAGACAGACAGACTGAGAGACAGACTGAGAGACAGACTGAGATACAGACTGGGAGACAGACTGAGAGACAGACTGAGAGACAGACAGAGAGACAGGCAGACATAGAGGACAGACTGCGAGACAGACTGAGAGACAGACAGAGAGACAGACTGAGAGACATACTGAGAGACAGACAGACTGATAGACAGACAGACTGAGAGACAGACTGACAGACATACAGACATACAGACTGAGAGACATACAGACTGAGAGACAGACAGAGATACATACATACATACTGAGAGACAGACTGAGAGACAGACAGAGAGACAGACAGAGAGACAGACTGGACAGACAGACAGAGAGACAGACTGAGAGACATACTGAGAGACAGACTGGGAGACAGACAGAGAGACAGACAGAGAGACAGACTGGACAGACAGACAGAGAGACAGACTGAGAGACAGACTGAGAGACAGACTGAGAGACAGACTGAGAGACAGACTAAGAGAGACTGAGAGACAGACTGAGAGACAGACTGAGAGACATACAGACTGAGAGACAGACAGACAGACAGACAGACAGACAGACAGACAGACAGACAGACAGACTGAGAGACAGACTGAGAGACAGACTGAGATACAGACTGGGAGACAGACTGAGAGACAGACTGAGAGACAGACAGAGAGACAGACAGACATAGAGGACAGACTGCGAGACAGACTGAGAGACAGACAGAGAGACAGACTGAGAGACATACTGAGAGACAGACAGACTGATAGACAGACAGACTGAGAGACAGACTGACAGACAGACAGACATACAGACTGAGAGACATACAGACTGAGAGACAGACAGAGATACATACATACTGAGAGACAGACTGAGAGACAGACAGAGAGACAGACAGAGAGACAGACTGGACAGACAGACAGAGAGACAGACTGAGAGACATACTGAGAGACAGACTGGGAGACAGACAGAGAGACAGACAGAGAGACAGACTGGACAGACAGACAGAGAGACAGACTGAGAGACATACTGAGAGACAGACTGGGAGACAGACTGAGAGACAGACTGAGAGACAGACTGAGATACAGACTGGGAGACAGACTGAGAGACAGACTGAGAGACAGACATACTGAGAGACAGACAGAGAGACAGACAGACATAGAGGACAGACTGCGAGTCAGACTGAGAGACAGACAGAGAGACAGACTGAGAGACATACTGATAGACAGACAGACTGAGATACATACATACTGAGAGACAGACTGAGAGACAGACTGAGAGACAGACAGAGAGACAGACAGACATAGAGGACAGACTGCGAGACAGACTGAGAGACAGACAGAGAGACAGACTGAGAGACATACTGAGAGACAGACAGACTGATAGACAGACAGACTGAGAGACAGACTGACAGACAGACAGACATACAGACTGAGAGACATACAGACTGAGAGACAGACAGAGATACATACATACTGAGAGACAGACTGAGAGACAGACAGAGAGACAGACTGACAGACAGACTGAGAGACAGACAGACTGAGAGACAGACAGAGAGACAGACAGACTGAGAGAAATACTGAGAGACAGACAGAGAGACAGACAGAGATACAGACTGAGAGACAGACAGAGAGACAGACAGATAGACAGACTGGACAGACAGACAGAGAGACAGACTGAGAGACAGACTGAGAGACAGACTAGGAGACAGACTGAGAGACATACTGAGAGACAGACAGACTGAGAGACAGACAAAGAGACAGACAAACTGAGATACAGACAGAAAGACAGACAGACTGAGAGACAGATTGACAGACAGACAGACTGAGAGACAGACAGGGAGACATACAGACTGATAGACAGACTGAGAGACAGACAGAGAGACAGACAGAGAGACAGACTGGACAGACAGACAGAGAGACAGACTGAGAGACATACTGAGAGACAGACTGGGAGACAGACAGAGAGACAGACAGAGAGACAGACTGGACAGACAGACAGAGAGACAGACTGAGAGACAGACTGAGAGACAGACTGGGAGACAGACTGAGAGACAGACTGAGAGACAGACTGAGATACAGACTGGGAGACAGACTGAGAGACAGACTGAGAGACAGACATACTGAGAGACAGACAGAGAGACAGACAGACATAGAGGACAGACTGCGAGTCAGACTGAGAGACAGACAGAGAGACAGACTGAGAGACAGACTGAGAGACAGACTGAGAGACAGACAGAGTGAGAGACAGACAGAGAGACAGACTGAGAGACAGACTGGGAGACAGACTGAGAAACAGACTGAGAGACAGACTGAGAGACAGACAGACTGAGAGACAGACAGATAGACAGACAGACTGAGAGACAGACTGAGAGACAGACAGAGAGACAGACAGACTGAGAGACAGGCAGACTGAGAGACAGTTAGATAGACAGACAGACTGAGAGACAGACAGAGAGACAGACTGACTGAGAGACAGACTGAGAGACAGACTGACAGACAGACTGAGAGACAGACAGACTGAGAGACAGACAGAGAGACAGACAGACTGAGAGAAAGACTGAGAGACAGACAGAGAGACAGACAGAGATACAGACTGAGAGACAGACAGAGAGACAGACAGATAGACAGACTGGACAGACAGACAGAGAGACAGACTGAGAGACAGACTGAGAGACAGACTAGGAGACAGACTGAGAGACATACTGAGAGACAGACAGACTGAGAGACAGACAAAGAGACAGACAAACTGAGATACAGACAGAAAGACAGACAGACTGAGAGACAGATTGACAGACAGACAGACTGAGAGACAGACAGGGAGACATACAGACTGATAGACAGACTGAGAGACAGACAGACAGACAGACAGACAGACAGACAGACAGACAGACAGACAGACAGACAGACAGACAGACAGACAGACAGACAGACAGACAGACAGACTGAGAGACAGACTGAGAGACAGACTGAGATACAGACTGGGAGACAGACTGAGAGACAGACTGAGAGACAGACAGAGAGACAGGCAGACATAGAGGACAGACTGCGAGACAGACTGAGAGACAGACAGAGAGACAGACTGAGAGACATACTGAGAGACAGACAGACTGATAGACAGACAGACTGAGAGACAGACTGACAGACATACAGACATACAGACTGAGAGACATACAGACTGAGAGACAGACAGAGATACATACATACATACTGAGAGACAGACTGAGAGACAGACAGAGAGACAGACAGAGAGACAGACTGGACAGACAGACAGAGAGACAGACTGAGAGACATACTGAGAGACAGACTGGGAGACAGACAGAGAGACAGACAGAGAGACAGACTGGACAGACAGACAGAGAGACAGACTGAGAGACAGACTGAGAGACAGACTGAGAGACAGACTGAGAGACAGACTAAGAGAGACTGAGAGACAGACTGAGAGACAGACTGAGAGACATACAGACTGAGAGACAGACAGACAGACAGACAGACAGACAGACAGACAGACAGACTGAGAGACAGACTGAGAGACAGACTGAGAGACAGACTGAGATACAGACTGGGAGACAGACTGAGAGACAGACTGAGAGACAGACAGAGAGACAGACAGACATAGAGGACAGACTGCGAGACAGACTGAGAGACAGACAGAGAGACAGACTGAGAGACATACTGAGAGACAGACAGACTGATAGACAGACAGACTGAGAGACAGACTGACAGACAGACAGACATACAGACTGAGAGACATACAGACTGAGAGACAGACAGAGATACATACATACTGAGAGACAGACTGAGAGACAGACAGAGAGACAGACAGAGAGACAGACTGGACAGACAGACAGAGAGACAGACTGAGAGACATACTGAGAGACAGACTGGGAGACAGACAGAGAGACAGACAGAGAGACAGACTGGACAGACAGACAGAGAGACAGACTGAGAGACAGACTGAGAGACAGACTGGGAGACAGACTGAGAGACAGACTGAGAGACAGACTGAGATACAGACTGGGAGACAGACTGAGAGACAGACTGAGAGACAGACATACTGAGAGACAGACAGAGAGACAGACAGACATAGAGGACAGACTGCGAGTCAGACTGAGAGACAGACAGAGAGACAGACTGAGAGACATACTGATAGACAGACAGACTGAGATACATACATACTGAGAGACAGACTGAGAGACAGACTGAGAGACAGACAGAGAGACAGACAGACATAGAGGACAGACTGCGAGACAGACTGAGAGACAGACAGAGAGACAGACTGAGAGACATACTGAGAGACAGACAGACTGATAGACAGACAGACTGAGAGACAGACTGACAGACAGACAGACATACAGACTGAGAGACATACAGACTGAGAGACAGACAGAGATACATACATACTGAGAGACAGACTGAGAGACAGACAGAGAGACAGACAGAGAGACAGACTGGACAGACAGACAGAGAGACAGACTGAGAGACATACTGAGAGACAGACTGGGAGACAGACAGAGAGACAGACAGAGAGACAGACTGGACAGACAGACAGAGAGACAGACTGAGAGACAGACTGAGAGACAGACTGGGAGACAGACTGAGAGACAGACTGAGAGACAGACTGAGATACAGACTGGGAGACAGACTGAGAGACAGACTGAGAGACAGACATACTGAGAGACAGACAGAGAGACAGACAGACATAGAGGACAGACTGCGAGTCAGACTGAGAGACAGACAGACATACAGACTGAGAGACATACAGACTGAGAGACAGACAGAGATACATACATACTGAGAGACAGACTGAGAGACAGACAGAGAGACAGACAGACTGAGAGACAGACAGACAGAGAGACAGACATAGAGACAGACTGGACAGACAGACAGAGAGACAGACTGGACAGACAGACAGAGAGACAGACTGAGAGACAGACTGAGAGACAGACTAGGATACAGACTGAGAGACATACTGAGAGACAGACAGACTGAGAGACAGACAAAGAGACAGACAAACTGAGATACAGACAGAAAGACAGACAGACTGAGAGACAGATTGACAGACAGACAGACTGAGAGACAGACAGAGAGACAGACTGAGAGACAGACTGAGAGACAGACTGACATACAGACAGACTGAGAGACAGACAGACAGAGAGACAGACAGAGAGACAGACTGGACAGACATACAGATAGACAGACTGGACAGACAGACAGAGAGACAGACTGAGAGACAGACTGAGAGACAGACTAGGAGACAGACTGAGAGACATACTGAGAGACAGACAGACTGAGAGACAGACAAAGAGACAGACAAACTGAGATACAGACAGAAAGACAGACAGACTGAGAGACAGATTGACAGACAGACAGACTGAGAGACAGACAGGGAGACATACAGACTGATAGACAGACTGAGAGACAGACAGACAGACAGACAGACAGACAGACTGGGAGACAGACAGAGAGACAGACAGAGAGACAGACTGGACAGACAGACAGAGAGACAGACTGAGAGACAGACTGAGAGACAGACTGGGAGACAGACTGAGAGACAGACTGAGAGACAGACTGAGATACAGACTGGGAGACAGACTGAGAGACAGACTGAGAGACAGACATACTGAGAGACAGACAGAGAGACAGACAGACATAGAGGACAGACTGCGAGTCAGACTGAGAGACAGACAGAGAGACAGACTGAGAGACATACTGATAGACAGACAGACTGAGATACATACATACTGAGAGACAGACTGAGAGACAGACTGAGAGACAGACAGAGAGACAGACAGACATAGAGGACAGACTGCGAGACAGACTGAGAGACAGACAGAGAGACAGACTGAGAGACATACTGAGAGACAGACAGACTGATAGACAGACAGACTGAGAGACAGACTGACAGACAGACAGACATACAGACTGAGAGACATACAGACTGAGAGACAGACAGAGATACATACATACTGAGAGACAGACTGAGAGACAGACAGAGAGACAGACTGACAGACAGACTGAGAGACAGACAGACTGAGAGACAGACAGAGAGACAGACAGACTGAGAGAAAGACTGAGAGACAGACAGAGAGACAGACAGAGATACAGACTGAGAGACAGACAGAGAGACAGACAGATAGACAGACTGGACAGACAGACAGAGAGACAGACTGAGAGACAGACTGAGAGACAGACTAGGAGACAGACTGAGAGACATACTGAGAGACAGACAGACTGAGAGACAGACAAAGAGACAGACAAACTGAGATACAGACAGAAAGACAGACAGACTGAGAGACAGATTGACAGACAGACAGACTGAGAGACAGACAGGGAGACATACAGACTGATAGACAGACTGAGAGACAGACAGAGAGACAGACAGAGAGACAGACTGGACAGACAGACAGAGAGACAGACTGAGAGACATACTGAGAGACAGACTGGGAGACAGACAGAGAGACAGACAGAGAGACAGACTGGACAGACAGACAGAGAGACAGACTGAGAGACAGACTGAGAGACAGACTGGGAGACAGACTGAGAGACAGACTGAGAGACAGACTGAGATACAGACTGGGAGACAGACTGAGAGACAGACTGAGAGACAGACATACTGAGAGACAGACAGAGAGACAGACAGACATAGAGGACAGACTGCGAGTCAGACTGAGAGACAGACAGAGAGACAGACTGAGAGACAGACTGAGAGACAGACTGAGAGACAGACAGAGTGAGAGACAGACAGAGAGACAGACTGAGAGACAGACTGGGAGACAGACTGAGAAACAGACTGAGAGACAGACTGAGAGACAGACAGACTGAGAGACAGACAGATAGACAGACAGACTGAGAGACAGACTGAGAGACAGACAGAGAGACAGACAGACTGAGAGACAGGCAGACTGAGAGACAGTTAGATAGACAGACAGACTGAGAGACAGACAGAGAGACAGACTGACTGAGAGACAGACTGAGAGACAGACTGACAGACAGACTGAGAGACAGACAGACTGAGAGACAGACAGAGAGACAGACAGACTGAGAGAAAGACTGAGAGACAGACAGAGAGACAGACAGAGATACAGACTGAGAGACAGACAGAGAGACAGACAGATAGACAGACTGGACAGACAGACAGAGAGACAGACTGAGAGACAGACTGAGAGACAGACTAGGAGACAGACTGAGAGACATACTGAGAGACAGACAGACTGAGAGACAGACAAAGAGACAGACAAACTGAGATACAGACAGAAAGACAGACAGACTGAGAGACAGATTGACAGACAGACAGACTGAGAGACAGACAGGGAGACATACAGACTGATAGACAGACTGAGAGACAGACAGACAGACAGACAGACAGACAGACAGACAGACAGACAGACAGACAGACAGACAGACAGACAGACAGACAGACAGACAGACAGACAGACAGACAGACAGACAGACAGACAGACAGACAGACTGAGAGACAGACTGAGAGACAGACTGAGAGACAGACTGAGATACAGACTGGGAGACAGACTGAGAGACAGACTGAGAGACAGACAGAGAGACAGGCAGACATAGAGGACAGACTGCGAGACAGACTGAGAGACAGACAGAGAGACAGACTGAGAGACATACTGAGAGACAGACAGACTGATAGACAGACAGACTGAGAGACAGACTGACAGACATACAGACATACAGACTGAGAGACATACAGACTGAGAGACAGACAGAGATACATACATACATACTGAGAGACAGACTGAGAGACAGACAGAGAGACAGACAGAGAGACAGACTGGACAGACAGACAGAGAGACAGACTGAGAGACATACTGAGAGACAGACTGGGAGACAGACAGAGAGACAGACAGAGAGACAGACTGGACAGACAGACAGAGAGACAGACTGAGAGACAGACTGAGAGACAGACTGAGAGACAGACTGAGAGACAGACTAAGAGAGACTGAGAGACAGACTGAGAGACAGACTGAGAGACATACAGACTGAGAGACAGACAGACAGACAGACAGACAGACAGACAGACAGACAGACAGACAGACAGACAGACTGAGAGACAGACTGAGAGACAGACTGAGATACAGACTGGGAGACAGACTGAGAGACAGACTGAGAGACAGACAGAGAGACAGACAGACATAGAGGACAGACTGCGAGACAGACTGAGAGACAGACAGAGAGACAGACTGAGAGACATACTGAGAGACAGACAGACTGATAGACAGACAGACTGAGAGACAGACTGACAGACAGACAGACATACAGACTGAGAGACATACAGACTGAGAGACAGACAGAGATACATACATACTGAGAGACAGACTGAGAGACAGACAGAGAGACAGACAGAGAGACAGACTGGACAGACAGACAGAGAGACAGACTGAGAGACATACTGAGAGACAGACTGGGACACAGACAGAGAGACAGACAGAGAGACAGACTGGACAGACAGACAGAGAGACAGACTGAGAGACAGACTGAGAGACAGACTGGGAGACAGACTGAGAGACAGACTGAGAGACAGACTGAGATACAGACTGGGAGACAGACTGAGAGACAGACTGAGAGACAGACATACTGAGAGACAGACAGAGAGACAGACAGACATAGAGGACAGACTGCGAGTCAGACTGAGAGACAGACAGAGAGACAGACTGAGAGACATACTGATAGACAGACAGACTGAGATACATACATACTGAGAGACAGACTGAGAGACAGACTGAGAGACAGACAGAGAGACAGACAGACATAGAGGACAGACTGCGAGACAGACTGAGAGACAGACAGAGAGACAGACTGAGAGACATACTGAGAGACAGACAGACTGATAGACAGACAGACTGAGAGACAGACTGACAGACAGACAGACATACAGACTGAGAGACATACAGACTGAGAGACAGACAGAGATACATACATACTGAGAGACAGACTGAGAGACAGACAGAGAGACAGACAGAGAGACAGACTGGACAGACAGACAGAGAGACAGACTGAGAGACATACTGAGAGACAGACTGGGAGACAGACAGAGAGACAGACAGAGAGACAGACTGGACAGACAGACAGAGAGACAGACTGAGAGACAGACTGAGAGACAGACTGGGAGACAGACTGAGAGACAGACTGAGAGACAGACTGAGATACAGACTGGGAGACAGACTGAGAGACAGACTGAGAGACAGACATACTGAGAGACAGACAGAGAGACAGACAGACATAGAGGACAGACTGCGAGTCAGACTGAGAGACAGACAGACATACAGACTGAGAGACATACAGACTGAGAGACAGACAGAGATACATACATACTGAGAGACAGACTGAGAGACAGACAGAGAGACAGACAGACTGAGAGACAGACAGACAGAGAGACAGACATAGAGACAGACTGGACAGACAGACAGAGAGACAGACTGGACAGACAGACAGAGAGACAGACTGAGAGACAGACTGAGAGACAGACTAGGATACAGACTGAGAGACATACTGAGAGACAGACAGACTGAGAGACAGACAAAGAGACAGACAAACTGAGATACAGACAGAAAGACAGACAGACTGAGAGACAGATTGACAGACAGACAGACTGAGAGACAGACAGAGAGACAGACTGAGAGACAGACTGAGAGACAGACTGACATACAGACAGACTGAGAGACAGACAGACAGAGAGACAGACAGATAGACAGACTGGACAGACATACAGATAGACAGACTGGACAGACAGACAGAGAGACAGACTGAGAGACAGACTGAGAGACAGACTAGGAGACAGACTGAGAGACATACTGAGAGACAGACAGACTGAGAGACAGACAAAGAGACAGACAAACTGAGATACAGACAGAAAGACAGACAGACTGAGAGACAGATTGACAGACAGACAGACTGAGAGACAGACAGGGAGACATACAGACTGATAGACAGACTGAGAGACAGACAGACAGACAGACAGACAGACAGACAGACAGACAGACAGACAGACAGACAGACAGACAGACAGACAGACAGACAGACAGACAGACAGACTGAGAGACAGACTGAGAGACAGACTGAGATACAGACTGGGAGACAGACTGAGAGACAGACTGAGAGACAGACAGAGAGACAGACAGACATAGAGGACAGACTGCGAGACAGACTGAGAGACAGACAGAGAGACAGACAGAGAGACAGACTGAGAGACATACTGAGAGACAGACAGACTGATAGACAGACAGACTGAGAGACAGACTGACAGACAGACAGACATACAGACTGAGAGACATACAGACTGAGAGACAGACAGAGATACATACATACTGAGAGACAGACTGAGAGACAGACAGAGAGACAGACAGAGAGACAGACTGGACAGACAGACAGAGAGACAGACTGAGAGACATACTGAGAGACAGACTGGGAGACAGACAGAGAGACAGACAGAGAGACAGACTGGACAGACAGACAGAGAGACAGACTGAGAGACAGACTGAGAGACAGACTGGGAGACAGACTGAGAGACAGACTGAGAGACAGACTGAGATACAGACTGGGAGACAGACTGAGAGACAGACTGAGAGACAGACATACTGAGAGACAGACAGAGAGACAGACAGACATAGAGGACAGACTGCGAGTCAGACTGAGAGACAGACAGAGAGACAGACTGAGAGACAGACTGAGAGACAGACTGAGAGACAGACAGAGTGAGAGACAGACAGAGAGACAGACTGAGAGACAGACTGGGAGACAGACTGAGAAACAGACTGAGAGACAGACTGAGAGACAGACAGACTGAGAGACAGACAGATAGACAGACAGACTGAGAGACAGACTGAGAGACAGACAGAGAGACAGACAGACTGAGAGACAGGCAGACTGAGAGACAGTTAGATAGACAGACAGACTGAGAGACAGACAGAGAGACAGACTGACTGAGAGACAGACTGAGAGACAGACTGACAGACAGACTGAGAGACAGACAGACTGAGAGACAGACAGAGAGACAGACAGACTGAGAGAAAGACTGAGAGACAGACAGAGAGACAGACAGAGATACAGACTGAGAGACAGACAGAGAGACAGACAGATAGACAGACTGGACAGACAGACAGAGAGACAGACTGAGAGACAGACTGAGAGACAGACTAGGAGACAGACTGAAAGACATACTGAGAGACAGACAGACTGAGAGACAGACAAAGAGACAGACAAACTGAGATACAGACAGAAAGACAGACAGACTGAGAGACAGATTGACAGACAGACAGACTGAGAGACAGACAGGGAGACATACAGACTGATAGACAGACTGAGAGACAGACAGACATACAGACAGACAGACAGACAGACAGACAGACAGACAGACAGACAGACAGACAGACAGACAGACAGACAGACAGACTGAGAGACAGACTGAGAGACAGACTGAGATACAGACTGGGAGACAGACTGAGAGACAGACTGAGAGACAGACAGAGAGACAGGCAGACATAGAGGACAGACTGCGAGACAGACTGAGAGACAGACAGAGAGACAGACTGAGAGACATACTGAGAGACAGACAGACTGATAGACAGACTGACAGACATACAGACATACAGACTGAGAGACATACAGACTGAGAGACAGACAGAGATACATACATACATACTGAGAGACAGACTGAGAGACAGACTGGACAGACAGACAGAGAGACAGACTGAGAGACATACTGAGAGACAGACTGGGAGACAGACAGAGAGACAGACAGAGAGACAGACTGGACAGACAGACAGAGAGACAGACTGAGAGACAGACTGAGAGACAGACTGAGAGACAGACTGAGAGACAGACTAAGAGAGACTGAGAGACAGACTGAGAGACAGACTGAGAGACATACAGACTGAGAGACAGACAGACAGACAGACAGACAGACAGACAGACAGACAGACAGACAGACAGACAGACAGACAGACAGACTGAGAGACAGACTGAGAGACAGACTGAGATACAGACTGGGAGACAGACTGAGAGACAGACTGAGAGACAGACAGAGAGACAGACAGACATAGAGGACAGACTGCGAGACAGACTGAGAGACAGACAGAGAGACAGACTGAGAGACATACTGAGAGACAGACAGACTGATAGACAGACAGACTGAGAGACAGACTGACAGACAGACAGACATACAGACTGAGAGACATACAGACTGAGAGACAGACAGAGATACATACATACTGAGAGACAGACTGAGAGACAGACAGAGAGACAGACAGAGAGACAGACTGGACAGACAGACAGAGAGACAGACTGAGAGACATACTGAGAGACAGACTGGGAGACAGACAGAGAGACAGACAGAGAGACAGACTGGACAGACAGACAGAGAGACAGACTGAGAGACAGACTGAGAGACAGACTGGGAGACAGACTGAGAGACAGACTGAGAGACAGACTGAGATACAGACTGGGAGACAGACTGAGAGACAGACTGAGAGACAGACATACTGAGAGACAGACAGAGAGACAGACAGACATAGAGGACAGACTGCGAGTCAGACTGAGAGACAGACAGAGAGACAGACTGAGAGACATACTGATAGACAGACAGACTGAGAGACAGACTGACAGACAGACAGACATACAGACTGAGAGACATACAGACTGAGAGACAGACAGAGATACATACATACTGAGAGACAGACTGAGAGACAGACAGAGAGACAGACAGACTGAGAGACAGACAGACAGAGAGACAGACATAGAGAGAGACTGGACAGACAGACAGAGAGACAGACTGGACAGACAGACAGAGAGACAGACTGAGAGACAGACTGAGAGACAGACTAGGATACAGACTGAGAGACATACTGAGAGACAGACAGACTGAGAGACAGACAAAGAGACAGACAAACTGAGATACAGACAGAAAGACAGACAGACTGAGAGACAGATTGACAGACAGACAGACTGAGAGACAGACAGAGAGACAGACTGAGAGACAGACTGAGAGACAGACTGACATACAGACAGACTGAGAGACAGACAGACAGAGAGACAGACAGAGAGACAGACTGGACAGACAGACAGATAGACAGACTGGACAGACAGACAGAGAGACAGACTGAGAGACAGACTGAGAGACAGACTAGGAGACAGACTGAGATACATACTGAGAGACAGACAGACTGAGAGACAGACAAAGAGACAGACAAACTGAGATACAGACAGAAAGACAGACAGACTGAGAGACAGATTGACAGACAGACAGACTGAGAGACAGACAGGGAGACATACAGACTGATAGACAGACAGACAGACAGACAGACAGACAGACAGACAGACAGACAGACAGACAGACAGACAGACAGACAGACAGACAGACAGACAGACAGACAGACAGACAGACAGACAGACAGACTGAGAGACAGACTGAGAGACAGACTGAGATACAGACTGGGAGACAGACTGAGAGACAGACTGAGAGACAGACAGAGAGACAGACAGACATAGAGGACAGACTGCGAGACAGACTGAGAGACAGACAGAGAGACAGACTGAGAGACATACTGAGAGACAGACAGACTGATAGACAGACAGACTGAGAGACAGACTGACAGACATACAGACTGAGAGACATACAGACTGAGAGACAGACAGAGATACATACATACTGAGAGACAGACTGAGAGACAGACAGAGAGACAGACAGAGAGACAGACTGGACAGACAGACAGAGAGACAGACTGAGAGACATACTGAGAGACAGACTGGGAGACAGACAGAGAGACAGACAGAGAGACAGACTGGACAGACAGACAGAGAGACAGACTGAGAGACAGACTGAGAGACAGACTGAGAGACAGACTGAGAGACAGACTAAGAGAGACTGAGAGACAGACTGAGAGACAGACTGAGAGACATACAGACTGAGAGACAGACAGACAGACAGACAGACAGACAGACTGAGAGACAGACTGAGAGACAGACTGAGATACAGACTGGGAGACAGACTGAGAGACAGACTGAGAGACAGACTGAGAGACAGACAGAGAGACAGACTGAGAGACATACTGAGAGACAGACAGACTGATAGACAGACAGACTGAGAGACAGACTGACAGACAGACAGACATACAGACTGAGAGACATACAGACTGAGAGACAGACAGAGATACATACATACTGAGAGACAGACTGAGAGACAGACAGAGAGACAGACAGAGAGACAGACTGGACAGACAGACAGAGAGACAGACTGAGAGACATACTGAGAGACAGACTGGGAGACAGACAGAGAGACAGACAGAGAGACAGACTGGACAGACAGACAGAGAGACAGACTGAGAGACAGACTGAGAGACAGACTGGGAGACAGACTGAGAGACAGACTGAGAGACAGACTGAGATACAGACTGGGAGACAGACTGAGAGACAGACTGAGAGACAGACATACTGAGAGACAGACAGAGAGACAGACAGACATAGAGGACAGACTGCGAGTCAGACTGAGAGACAGACAGAGAGACAGACTGAGAGACATACTGAGAGACAGACAGACTGATAGACAGACAGACTGAGAGACAGACTGAGAGACAGACTGAGAGACAGACTAGGAGACAGACTGAGAGACATACTGAGAGACAGACAGACTGAGAGACAGACAAAGAGACAGACAAACTGAGATACAGACAGAAAGACAGACAGACTGAGAGACAGATTGACAGACAGACAGACTGAGAGACAGACAGACTGAGAGACAGACTGAGAGAGACTGAGAGACAGCCTGAGAGACAGACTGAGAGACAGACTGAGAGACAGACTGAGAGACAGACTGAGAGACATACTGAGAGACAGACTGAGAGACAGACAGAGAGACAGACAGAGAGACAGACTGGACAGACAGACAGAGAGACAGACTGAGAGACAGACTGAGAGACAGACTGGGAGACAGACTGAGAGACAGACTGAAAGACAGACTGAGATACAGACATACTGAGAGACAGACAGATAGACAGACAGACTGAGAGACAAACTGAGAGACAGACAGACTGAGAGACAGGCAGACTGAGAGACAGGCAGACTGAGAGACAGACAGAGAGACAGACTGACAGAATGAGAGACAGACAGAGAGACAGACTGACAGACAGACTGAGATACAGACAGACTGAGAGACAGACAGACAGAGATACAGACTGAGAGACAGACAGAGAGACAGGCAGACTGAGAGACAGACAGATAGACAGACAGACTGATAGACAGACTGAGAGACAGACAGACAGACAGACTGAGAGACAGACTGAGAGACAGACTGAGATACAGACTGGGAGACAGACTGAGAGACAGACTGAGAGACAGACATACTGAGAGACAGACAGAGAGACAGACAGACATAGAGGACAGACTGCGAGACAGACTGAGAGACAGACAGAGAGACAGACTGAGAGACATACTGAGAGACAGACAGACTGATAGACAGACAGAGATACATACAGACTGAGAGACAGACTGAGAGACAGACAGACAGACAGACAGACTGAGAGACAGACTGAGAGACAGACTGAGATACAGACTGGGAGACAGACTGAGAGACAGACTGAGAGACAGACATACTGAGAGACAGACAGAGAGACAGACAGACATATAGGACAGACTGCGAGACAGACTGAGAGACAGACAGAGAGACAGACTGAGAGACATACTGAGAGACAGACAGACTGATAGACAGACAGACTGAGAGACAGACTGACACAGACATACAGACTGAGAGACATACAGACTGAGAGACAGACAGAGAGACATACATACTGAGAGACAGACTGATAGACAGACAGAGAGACAGACAGAGAGACAGACTGGACAGACAGACAGAGAGACAGACTGAGAGACAGACTGAGAGACAGACTGGGAGACAGACAGAGAGACAGACAGACTGAGAGACAGACAGACAGAGAGACAGACAGAGAGACAGACTGAGAGACAGACTAGGAGACAGACTGAGAGACATACTGAGATACAGACAGACTGAGAGACAGACTGAGAGACAGACTGAGAGACAGACTGAGATACAGACTGGGAGACAGACTGAGAGACAGACTGAGAGACAGACATACTGAGAGACAGACAGAGAGACAGACAGACATAGAGGACAGACTGCGAGACAGACTGAGAGACAGACAGAGAGACAGACTGAGAGACATACTGAGAGACAGACAGACTGATAGACAGACAGAGATACATACAGACTGAGAGACAGACTGAGAGACAGACAGACAGACAGACAGACTGAGAGACAGACTGAGAGACAGACTGAGATACAGACTGGGAGACAGACTGAGAGACAGACTGAGAGACAGACATACTGAGAGACAGACAGAGAGACAGACAGACATATAGGACAGACTGCGAGACAGACTGAGAGACAGACAGAGAGACAGACTGAGAGACATACTGAGAGACAGACAGACTGATAGACAGACAGACTGAGAGACAGACTGACACAGACATACAGACTGAGAGACATACAGACTGAGAGACAGACAGAGAGACATACATACTGAGAGACAAACTGATAGACAGACAGAGAGACAGACAGAGAGACAGACTGGACAGACAGACAGAGAGACAGACTGAGAGACAGACTGAGAGACAGACTGGGAGACAGACAGAGAGACAGACAGACTGAGAGACAGACAGACAGAGAGACAGACAGAGAGACAGACTGAGAGACAGACTAGGAGACAGACTGAGAGACATACTGAGAGACAGACAGACTGAGAGACAGACAAAGAGACAGACAAACTGAGATACAGACAGAAAGACAGACAGACTGAGAGACAGATTGACAGACAGACAGACTGAGAGACAGACAGAGAGACAGACTGAGAGACAGACTGAGAGACAGACTGAGAGACATACTGAGAGACAGACAGACTGAGAGACAGACAAAGAGACAGACAAACTGAGATACAGACAGAAAGACAGACAGACTGAGAGACAGATTGACAGACAGACAGACTGAGAGACAGACAGAGAGACAGACTGAGAGACAGACTGAGAGACAGACTGACATACAGACAGACTGAGAGACAGACAGACAGAGAGACAGACAGAGAGACATACTGGACAGACAGACTGAGAGACAGACTGAGAGACAGACTGACATACAGACAGACTGAGAGACAGACAGACAGACAGACAGACAGACTGAGAGACAGACAGACTGAGAGACAGACAGACTGAGAGACAGACTGAGAGAGACTGAGAGACAGCCTGAGAGACAGACTGAGAGACAGACTGAGAGACAGACTGAGATACATACTGAGAGACAGACTGAGAGACAGACATACTGAGAGACAGACAGAGGGACAGACAGACAGATAGGGCAGACTGAGAGACAGACTGAGAGACAGACTGACAGACAGACTGAGAGACAGACTGAGAGACATACTGAGAGACAGACTGAGAGACAGACATACTGAGAGACAGACAAAGGGACAGACAGAGAGGACAGACTGGGAGACAGACTGAGAGACAGACTGAAATACAGACTGAGATACAGACATACTGAGAGACAGACAGATAGACAGACAGACAGAGAGGACAGACTGAGAGACAGACTGAGAGACAGACAGATATACAGACTGAGAGACAGACTGAGAGACAGACAGACTGAGAGACAGGCAGACTGAGAGACAGGCAGACTGAGAGACAGACAGAGAGACATACTGACAGAATGAGAGACAGACAGAGAGACAGACTGACAGACAGACTGAGATACAGACAGACTGAGAGACAGACAGACAGAGATACAGACTGAGAGACAGACAGAGAGACAGGCAGACTGAGAGACAGACAGATAGACAGACAGACTGAGACACAGACAGAGAGACAGACAGACTGAGAGACAGACTGACAGACAGACAGACAGACAGACAGACAGACAGACTGAGAGACAGACAGACTGAGAGACAGACTGAGAGAGACTGAGATACAGCCTGAGAGACAGACTGAGAGACAGACTGAGATACAGACTGAGATACATACTGAGAGACAGACTGAGAGACAGACATACTGAGAGACAGAAAGAGGGACAGACAGACAGATAGGGCAGACTGAGAGACAGACTGAGAGACAGACTGACAGACAGACTGAGAGACAGACTGAGAGACATACTGAGAGACAGACTGAGAGACAGACAAAGGGACAGACAGAGAGGGCAGACTGAGAGACAGACTGAGAGACAGACTGACAGACAGACAGACATACTGAGAGACAGACAGACTGAGAGACAGACTGAGAGACAGACTGAGAGACAGACTGAGAGACAGACTGAGAGACAGACTGGGAGACAGACTGAGAGACAGACTGAGAGACAGACTGAGAGACAGACAGAGTGAGAGACAGACAGAGAGACAGACTGAGAGACAGACTGGGAGACAGACTGAGAGACAGACTGAGAGACAGACTGAGAGACAGACAGACTGAGAGACAGACAGATATACAGACAGACTGAGAGACAGACTGAGAGACAGGCAGACTGAGAGACAGTTAGATAGACAGACAGACTGAGAGACAGACAGAGAGACAGACTGGACAGACAGACAGAGAGACAGACTGGACAGACAGACAGAGAGACAGACTGAGAGACAGACTGAGAGACAGACTAGGAGACAGACTGATAGACATACTGAGAGACAGACAGACTGAGAGACAGACAAAGAGACAGACAAACTGAGATACAGACAGAAAGACAGACAGACTGAGAGACAGATTGACAGACAGACAGACTGAGAGACAGACAGAGAGACAGACTGAGAGACAGACTGAGAGACAGACTGACATACAGACAGACTGAGAGACAGACAGACAGAGAGACAGACAGAGAGACAGACTGGACAGACAGACAGAGAGACAGACTGGACAGACAGACAGAGAGACAGACTGAGAGACAGACTAGGAGACAGACTGAGAGACATACTGAGACAGACAGACTGAGAGACAGACAAAGAGACAGACAAACTGAGATACAGACAGAAAGACAGACAGACTGAGAGACAGATTGACAGACAGACAGACAGAGAGACATACAGACTGATAGACAGACTGAGAGACAGACAGACAGACAGACAGACAGACAGACAGACAGACAGACAGACAGACAGACTGAGAGACAGACTGAGAGACAGACTGAGATACAGACTGGGAGACAGACTGAGAGACAGACTGAGAGACAGACATACTGAGAGACAGACAGAGAGACAGACAGACATAGAGGACAGACTGCGAGACAGACTGAGAGACAGACAGAGAGACAGACTGAGAGACATACTGAGAGACAGACAGACTGATAGACAGACAGACATACAGACTGAGAGACATACAGACTGAGAGACAGACAGAGATACATACATACTGAGAGACAGACTGAGAGACAGACAGAGAGACAGACAGAGAGACAGACTGGACAGACAGACAGATAGACAGACTGAGAGACAGACTGAGAGACAGACTGGGAGACAGACAGAGAGACAGACAGAGAGACAGACTGGACAGACAGACTGAGAGACAGACTGGGAGACAGACTGAGAGACAGACTGAAATACAGACTGAGATACAGACATACTGAGAGACAGACAGATAGACAGACAGACAGAGAGGACAGACTGAGAGACAGACTGAGAGACATACAGATATACAGACTGAGAGACAGACTGAGAGACAGACAGACTGAGAGACAGGCAGACTGAGAGACAGGCAGACTGAGAGACAGACAGAGAGACATACTGACAGAATGAGAGACAGACAGAGAGACAGACTGACAGACAGACTGAGATACAGACAGACTGAGAGACAGACAGACAGAGATACAGACTGAGAGACAGACAGAGAGACAGGCAGACTGAGAGACAGACAGATAGACAGACAGACTGAGAGACAGACAGAGAGACAGACAGACTGAGAGACAGACTGACAGACAGACAGACTGAGAGAGACTGAGAGACAGCCTGAGAGACAGACTGAGAGACAGACTGAGAGACAGACTGATAGACATACTGAGAGACAGACTGAGAGACAGACAGATAGACAGACAGACTGAGAGACAGACAGAGAGACAGACAGACTGAGAGACAGACTGACAGACAGACAGACAGACAGACAGACAGACAGACAGACAGACAGACAGACTGAGAGACAGACAGACTGAGAGACAGACAGACTGAGAGACAGACTGAGAGAGACTGAGAGACAGCCTGAGAGACAGACTGAGAGACAGACTGAGAGACAGACTGAGATACATACTGAGAGACAGACTGAGAGACAGACATACTGAGAGACAGACAGAGGGACAGACAGACAGATAGGGCAGACTGAGAGACAGACTGAGAGACAGACATACTGAGAGACAGACAGAGAGACAGACAGACATAGAGGACAGACTGCGAGACAGACTGAGAGACAGACAGAGAGACAGACTGAGAGACATACTGAGAGACAGACAGACTGATAGACAGACAGAGATACATACAGACTGAGAGACAGACTGAGAGACAGACAGACAGACAGACAGACTGAGAGACAGACTGAGAGACAGACTGAGATACAGACTGGGAGACAGACTGAGAGACAGACTGAGAGACAGACATACTGAGAGACAGACAGAGAGACAGACAGACATATAGGACAGACTGCGAGACAGACTGAGAGACAGACAGAGAGACAGACTGAGAGACATACTGAGAGACAGACAGACTGATAGACAGACAGACTGAGAGACAGACTGACACAGACATACAGACTGAGAGACATACAGACTGAGAGACAGACAGAGAGACATACATACTGAGAGACAGACTGATAGACAGACAGAGAGACAGACAGAGAGACAGACTGGACAGACAGACAGAGAGACAGACTGAGAGACAGACTGAGAGACAGACTGGGAGACAGACAGAGAGACAGACAGACTGAGAGACAGACAGACAGAGAGACAGACAGAGAGACATACTGAGAGACAGACTAGGAGACAGACTGAGAGACATACTGAGAGACAGACAGACTGAGAGACAGACAAAGAGACAGACAAACTGAGATACAGACAGAAAGACAGACAGACTGAGAGACAGATTGACAGACAGACAGACTGAGAGACAGACAGAGAGACAGACTGAGAGACAGACTGAGAGACAGACTGAGAGACATACTGAGAGACAGACAGACTGAGAGACAGACAAAGAGACAGACAAACTGAGATACAGACAGAAAGACAGACAGACTGAGAGACAGATTGACAGACAGACAGACTGAGAGACAGACAGAGAGACAGACTGAGAGACAGACTGAGAGACAGACTGACATACAGACAGACTGAGAGACAGACAGACAGAGAGACAGACAGAGAGACATACTGGACAGACAGACTGAGAGACAGACTGAGAGACAGACTGACATACAGACAGACTGAGAGACAGACAGACAGACAGACAGACAGACAGACTGAGAGACAGACAGACTGAGAGACAGACAGACTGAGAGACAGACTGAGAGAGACTGAGAGACAGCCTGAGAGACAGACTGAGAGACAGACTGAGAGACAGACTGAGATACATACTGAGAGACAGACTGAGAGACAGACATACTGAGAGACAGACAGAGGGACAGACAGACAGATAGGGCAGACTGAGAGACAGACTGAGAGACAGACTGACAGACAGACTGAGAGACAGACTGAGAGACATACTGAGAGACAGACTGAGAGACAGACATACTGAGAGACAGACAAAGGGACAGACAGAGAGGACAGACTGGGAGACAGACTGAGAGACAGACTGAAATACAGACTGAGATACAGACATACTGAGAGACAGACAGATAGACAGACAGACAGAGAGGACAGACTGAGAGACAGACTGAGAGACAGACAGATATACAGACTGAGAGACAGACTGAGAGACAGACAGACTGAGAGACAGGCAGACTGAGAGACAGGCAGACTGAGAGACAGACAGAGAGACATACTGACAGAATGAGAGACAGACAGAGAGACAGACTGACAGACAGACTGAGATACAGACAGACTGAGAGACAGACAGACAGAGATACAGACTGAGAGACAGACAGAGAGACAGGCAGACTGAGAGACAGACAGATAGACAGACAGACTGAGACACAGACAGAGAGACAGACAGACTGAGAGACAGACTGACAGACAGACAGACAGACAGACAGACAGACAGACTGAGAGACAGACAGACTGAGAGACAGACTGAGAGAGACTGAGATACAGCCTGAGAGACAGACTGAGAGACAGACTGAGATACAGACTGAGATACATACTGAGAGACAGACTGAGAGACAGACATACTGAGAGACAGAAAGAGGGACAGACAGACAGATAGGGCAGACTGAGAGACAGACTGAGAGACAGACTGACAGACAGACTGAGAGACAGACTGAGAGACATACTGAGAGACAGACTGAGAGACAGACAAAGGGACAGACAGAGAGGGCAGACTGAGAGACAGACTGAGAGACAGACTGACAGACAGACAGACATACTGAGAGACAGACAGACTGAGAGACAGACTGAGAGACAGACTGAGAGACAGACTGAGAGACAGACTGAGAGACAGACTGGGAGACAGACTGAGAGACAGACTGAGAGACAGACTGAGAGACAGACAGAGTGAGAGACAGACAGAGAGACAGACTGAGAGACAGACTGGGAGACAGACTGAGAGACAGACTGAGAGACAGACTGAGAGACAGACAGACTGAGAGACAGACAGATATACAGACAGACTGAGAGACAGACTGAGAGACAGGCAGACTGAGAGACAGTTAGATAGACAGACAGACTGAGAGACAGACAGAGAGACAGACTGGACAGACAGACAGAGAGACAGACTGGACAGACAGACAGAGAGACAGACTGAGAGACAGACTGAGAGACAGACTAGGAGACAGACTGATAGACATACTGAGAGACAGACAGACTGAGAGACAGACAAAGAGACAGACAAACTGAGATACAGACAGAAAGACAGACAGACTGAGAGACAGATTGACAGACAGACAGACTGAGAGACAGACAGAGAGACAGACTGAGAGACAGACTGAGAGACAGACTGACATACAGACAGACTGAGAGACAGACAGACAGAGAGACAGACAGAGAGACAGACTGGACAGACAGACAGAGAGACAGACTGGACAGACAGACAGAGAGACAGACTGAGAGACAGACTAGGAGACAGACTGAGAGACATACTGAGACAGACAGACTGAGAGACAGACAAAGAGACAGACAAACTGAGATACAGACAGAAAGACAGACAGACTGAGAGACAGATTGACAGACAGACAGACAGAGAGACATACAGACTGATAGACAGACTGAGAGACAGACAGACAGACAGACAGACAGACAGACAGACAGACAGACAGACAGACAGACAGACAGACTGAGAGACAGACTGAGAGACAGACTGAGATACAGACTGGGAGACAGACTGAGAGACAGACTGAGAGACAGACATACTGAGAGACAGACAGAGAGACAGACAGACATAGAGGACAGACTGCGAGACAGACTGAGAGACAGACAGAGAGACAGACTGAGAGACATACTGAGAGACAGACAGACTGATAGACAGACAGACATACAGACTGAGAGACATACAGACTGAGAGACAGACAGAGATACATACATACTGAGAGACAGACTGAGAGACAGACAGAGAGACAGACAGAGAGACAGACTGGACAGACAGACAGATAGACAGACTGAGAGACAGACTGAGAGACAGACTGGGAGACAGACAGAGAGACAGACAGAGAGACAGACTGGACAGACAGACTGAGAGACAGACTGGGAGACAGACTGAGAGACAGACTGAAATACAGACTGAGATACAGACATACTGAGAGACAGACAGATAGACAGACAGACAGAGAGGACAGACTGAGAGACAGACTGAGAGACATACAGATATACAGACTGAGAGACAGACTGAGAGACAGACAGACTGAGAGACAGGCAGACTGAGAGACAGGCAGACTGAGAGACAGACAGAGAGACATACTGACAGAATGAGAGACAGACAGAGAGACAGACTGACAGACAGACTGAGATACAGACAGACTGAGAGACAGACAGACAGAGATACAGACTGAGAGACAGACAGAGAGACAGGCAGACTGAGAGACAGACAGATAGACAGACAGACTGAGAGACAGACAGAGAGACAGACAGACTGAGAGACAGACTGACAGACAGACAGACTGAGAGAGACTGAGAGACAGCCTGAGAGACAGACTGAGAGACAGACTGAGAGACAGACTGATAGACATACTGAGAGACAGACTGAGAGACAGACAGATAGACAGACAGACTGAGAGACAGACAGAGAGACAGACAGACTGAGAGACAGACTGACAGACAGACAGACAGACAGACAGACAGACAGACAGACAGACAGACAGACAGACAGACAGACAGACTGAGAGACAGACAGACTGAGAGACAGACAGACTGAGAGACAGACTGAGAGAGACTGAGAGACAGCCTGAGAGACAGACTGAGAGACAGACTGAGAGACAGACTGAGATACATACTGAGAGACAGACTGAGAGACAGACATACTGAGAGACAGACAGAGGGACAGACAGACAGATAGGGCAGACTGAGAGACAGACTGAGAGACAGACTGACAGACAGACTGAGAGACAGACTGAGAGACATACTGAGAGACAGACTGAGAGACAGACATACTGAGAGACAGACAAAGGGACAGACAGAGAGGACAGACTGGGAGACAGACTGAGAGACAGACTGAAATACAGACTGAGATACAGACATACTGAGAGACAGACAGATAGACAGACAGACAGAGAGGACAGACTGAGAGACAGACTGAGAGACAGACAGATATACAGACTGAGAGACAGACTGAGAGACAGACAGACTGAGAGACAGGCAGACTGAGAGACAGGCAGACTGAGAGACAGACAGAGAGACATACTGACAGAATGAGAGACAGACAGAGAGACAGACTGACAGACAGACTGAGATAAAGACAGACTGAGAGACAGACAGACAGAGATACAGACTGAGAGACAGACAGAGAGACAGGCAGACTGAGAGACAGACAGATAGACAGACAGACTGAGACACAGACAGAGAGACAGACAGACTGAGAGACTGACTGACAGACAGACAGACAGACAGACAGACAGACAGACAGACAGACTGAGAGACAGACAGACTGAGAGACAGACTGAGAGAGACTGAGATACAGCCTGAGAGACAGACTGAGAGACAGACTGAGAGACAGACTGAGATACATACTGAGAGACAGACTGAGAGACAGACATACTGAGAGACAGAAAGAGGGACAGACAGACAGATAGGGCAGACTGAGAGACAGACTGAGAGACAGACTGACAGACAGACTGAGAGACAGACTGAGAGACATACTGAGAGACAGACTGAGAGACAGACATACTGAGAGACAGACAAAGGGACAGACAGAGAGGGCAGACTGAGAGACAGACTGAGAGACAGACTGACAGACAGACAGACATACTGAGAGACAGACAGACTGAGAGACAGACTGAGAGACAGACTGAGAGACAGACTGAGAGACAGACTGAGAGACAGACTGGGAGACAGACTGAGAGACAGACTGAGAGACAGACTGAGAGACAGACAGAGTGAGAGACAGACAGAGAGACAGACTGAGAGACAGACTGGGAGACAGACTGAGAGACAGACTGAGAGACAGACTGAGAGACAGACAGACTGAGAGACAGACAGATAGACAGACAGACTGAGAGACAGACTGAGAGACAGGCAGACTGAGAGACAGTTAGATAGACAGACAGACTGAGAGACAGACAGAGAGACAGACTGACTGAGAGACAGACTGAGAGACAGACTGAGAGACAGACTGACAGACAGACTGAGAGACAGACAGACTGAGAGACAGACAGAGAGACAGACAGACTGAGAGAAAGACTGAGAGACAGACAGAGAGACAGACAGAGATACAGACTGAGAGACAGACAGAGAGACAGACAGACTGAGAGACAGACTGAAATACAGACTGAGATACAGACATACTGAGAGACAGACAGAGAGACAGACAGACAGAGAGGACAGACTGAGAGACAGACTGAGAGACAGACAGATATACAGACTGAGAGACAGACTGAGAGACAGACAGACTGAGAGACAGGCAGACTGAGAGACAGGCAGACTGAGAGACAGACAGAGAGACATACTGACAGAATGAGAGACAGACAGAGAGACAGACTGACAGACAGACTGAGATACAGACAGACTGAGAGACAGACAGACAGAGATACAGACTGAGAGACAGACAGAGAGACAGGCAGACTGAGAGACAGACTGACAGACAGACAGACTGAGAGAGACTGAGAGACAGCCTGAGAGACAGACTGAGAGACAGACTGAGAGACAGACTGATAGACATACTGAGAGACAGACTGAGAGACAGACAGATAGACAGACAGACTGAGAGACAGACAGAGAGACAGACAGACTGAGAGACAGACTGACAGACAGACAGACAGACAGACAGACAGACTGAGAGACAGACAGACTGAGAGACAGACAGACTGAGAGACAGACTGAGAGAGACTGAGAGACAGCCTGAGAGACAGACTGAGAGACAGACTGAGAGACAGACTGAGATACATACTGAGAGACAGACTGAGAGACAGACATACTGAGAGACAGACAGAGGGACAGACAGACAGATAGGGCAGACTGAGAGACAGACTGAGAGACAGACTGACAGACAGACTGAGAGACAGACTGAGAGACATACTGAGAGACAGACTGAGAGACAGACATACTGAGAGACAGACAAAGGGACAGACAGAGAGGGCAGACTGAGAGACAGACTGAGAGACAGACTGACAGACAGACAGACATACTGAGAGACAGACAGACTGAGAGACAGACAGATAGACAGACATACTGAGAGACAGACTGAGAGACAGACTGAGAGACAGACTGAGAGACAGACTGAGAGACAGACTGAGAGACAGACTAAGAGAGACTGAGAGACAGACTGAGAGACAGACTGAGAGACATACAGACTGAGAGACAGACTGAGAGACAGACTGAGAGACAGACTGGGAGACAGACTGAGAGACAGACTGAGAGACAGACAGAGTGAGAGACAGACAGAGAGACAGACTGAGAGACAGACTGGGAGACAGACTGAGAGACAGACTGAGAGACAGACTGAGAGACAGACAGACTGAGAGACAGACAGATAGACAGACAGACTGAGAGACAGACTGAGAGACAGACAGACTGACAGACAGACTGAGAGACAGGCAGACTGAGAGACAGTTAGATAGACAGACAGACTGAGAGACAGACAGAGAGACAGACTGACTGAGAGACAGACTGAGAGACAGACTGAGAGACAGACTGACAGACAGACTGAGAGACAGACAGACTGAGAGACAGACAGAGAGACAGACAGACTGAGAGAAAGACTGAGAGACAGACAGAGAGACAGACAGAGATACAGACTGAGAGACAGACAGAGAGACAGACAGACTGAGAGACAGACAGACTGAGAGACAGACAGATAGACAGACATACTGAGAGACATACTGAGAGACAGACAGAGAGACATACAGAGAGACAGACTGGACAGACAGACTGAGAGACAGACTGACAGACAGACAGACAGACTGAGAGACAGACAGACTGAGAGACAGACTGAGAGAGACTGAGAGACAGCCTGAGAGACAGACTGAGAGACAGACTGAGAGACAGACTGAGAGACAGACTGAGATACATACTGAGAGACAGACTGAGAGACAGACATACTGAGAGACAGACAGAGGGACAGACAGACAGATAGGGCAGACTGAGAGACATACTGAGAGACATACTGACAGACAGACTGAGAGACAGACTGAGAGACATACTGAGAGACAGACTGAGAGACAGACATACTGAGAGACAGACAAAGGGACAGACAGAGAGGGCAGACTGAGAGACAGACTGAGAGACAGACTGACAGACAGACAGACATACTGAGAGACAGACAGACTGAGAGACAGACAGATAGACAGACATACTGAGAGACAGACTGAGAGACAGACTGAGAGACAGACTGAGAGACAGACTGAGAGACAGACTGAGAGACAGACTAAGAGAGACTGAGAGACAGACTGAGAGACAGACTGAGAGACATACAGACTGAGAGACAGACTGAGAGACAGACTGAGAGACAGACTGGGAGACAGACTGAGAGACAGACTGAGAGACAGACTGAGAGACAGACAGAGTGAGAGACAGACAGAGAGACAGACTGAGAGACAGACTGGGAGACAGACTGAGAGACAGACTGAGAGACAGACTGAGAGACAGACAGACTGAGAGACAGACAGATAGACAGACAGACTGAGAGACAGACTGAGAGACAGACAGAGAGACAGACTGACTGAGAGACAGACTGAGAGACAGACTGACAGACAGACTGAGAGACAGACAGAGATACAGACTGAGAGACAGACAGAGAGACAGACAGACTGAGAGACAGACAGACTGAGAGACAGACAGAGAGACAGACATACTGAGAGACATACTGAGAGACAGACAGAGAGACATACAGAGAGACAGACTGGACAGACAGACAGAGAGACAGACTGAGAGACAGACTGAGAGACAGACTGGGAGACATACTGAGAGACAGACTGAGAGACAGACTGAGAGACAGACAGAGAGACATACAGAGAGACAGACTGGACAGACAGACAGAGAGACAGACTGGGAGACATACTGAGATACAGACTGAGAGACAGACTGAGAGACAGACAGACTGAGAGACAGACAGATAGATAGACAGACAGACAGAGAGGACAGACTGAGAGACAGACTGAGAGACATACAGACTGAGAGATTGACAGAGAGGCAGACTGACAGACATACTGAGAGACAGACAGATAGACAGACAGACAGACAGACTGAGAGACAGACAGAGAAACAGACTGACATACAGACTGCGAGACAGACATACTGAGAGACAGACATACTGAGAGACAGACTGGGAGACAGACAGAGAGACAGACAGAGATACAGACTGAGAGACAGACAGAGAGACAGGCAGACTGAGAGACAGACATATAGACAGACATACTGAGAGACAGACAGAGAGACAGTCATACTGAGAGACAGACTGACAGACAGACAGACTGAGAGACAGACTGAGAGACAGACTGAGAGAGACTGAGAGACAGCCTGAGAGACAGACAGAGAGACAGACTGAGAGACAGACTGAGAGACAGACTGAGAGACAGACTGGGAGACAGACTGGGAGACAGACTGAGAGACATACTGAGATACAGACAGAGAGACACACAGAGAGACAGACAGAGATACAGACTGAGAGACAGACTGAGAGACAGACTGGGAGACAGGCTGAGAGACAGACTGAGAGACAGACAGAGAGACAGACATACTGAGAGACAGACTGAGAGACAGACAGAGAGACAGACAGACAGAGGGACATACTGGACAGACAGACAGAGAGACAGACTGAGAGACAGACTGAGAGACAGACTGAGAGACAGACTGAGAGACAGACTGGGAGACAGACTGAGAGACAGACTGAAATACAGACTGAGATACAGACATACTGAGAGACAGACAGATAGACAGACAGAGAGGACAGACTGAGAGACATACTGAGAGACAGACAGACTGAGAGACAGGCAGACTGAGAGACAGGCAGACTGAGAGACAAACAGATAGACAGACAAACATAATGAGAGACAGACAGAGAGACATACTGACAGACAGACTGAGAGACAGACAGAGAGACAGACTGACTGAGATACATACTGACAGACAGACTGAGAGACAGACAGACTGAGAGACAGACAGAGAGACATACAGACTGAGAGACAGACTGAGAGACAGACAGAGAGACAGACAGAGATACAGACTGATAGACAGACAGAGAGACAGGCAGACTGAGAGACAGACAGAGAGACAGACAGACTGAGAGACAGACTGACATACAGACAGACTGAGAGACAGACAGACAGAGAGACAGACAGAGAGACAGACTGGACAGACAGACAGAGAGACAGACTGGACAGACAGACAGAGAGACAGACTGAGAGACAGACTGAGAGACAGACTAGGAGACAGACTGAGAGACATACTGAGAGACAGACAGACTGAGAGACAGACAAAGAGACAGACAAACTGAGATACAGACAGAAAGACAGACAGACTGAGAGACAGATTGACAGACAGACAGACTGAGAGACAGACAGAGAGACATATAGAACAGGAGGGTTTCACAGTGGTGCGCGCCGACCGGAGTAAACAGAGCGGCAAGCGGAGAGGCGGAGGGCTTGTTGTCTTTGTGAACTCCAAATGGTGCCACCCGGGGCACATCACCATTAAGGAACGTATCTGTTCCCCCGACATTGAACTATTGGCACTGAGTCTGCGGCCATACTATTTACCGCGAGAAATAACACACGTCCTGGCTCTCACTGTTTACATCCCTCCCAGCGCGGCGGCGGCGCAGGCGAGTGACGTCATACACTCCACCGTCGCGGCGCTTCAGACAAAACACCCGGATGCATTTATTTTTATCAATGGGGACTTCAACCATGTCAGACTGAACAAGACCCTGACAAACTTCACCCAGTATGTCACCTGCAAAACCAGGGGAGACAAAACTCTGGACCTCCTGTATGCTAACGTGAAGGAGGCTTTCAGTGCGACTTCCCTGCCCCCCCTCGGCCAGTCAGACCACAACCTTGTGAGGCTTGTATCCACATACACGCCTCTCATTAAGAGACAGCCTACGATCACCATGTCTGTCCCACAGTGGTCTGACGACGTCGAGGAGGAGCTACAGGAGTGTTTCAGGTCGACGGACTGGGATATGTTTGAGAGGGCTTACGGTGATGACATTGATGGACTATCCCACTGCATCACAGACTACATCAGGTTCTGTGAGGAGAGCATCGTACCCACAAAGAGGGTACGCTGCTTCTCAAACAATAAACCCTGGATTAGCAAGGACATTAAACACCTGCTAAACAGGAAAAAGAGGGCCTTCATGGCAGGGGACACGGAGCAGGCCAGGGCTGTCCAAAGGGAGCTAAAAAAAGAGCTAAGGGCAGCCAAGGTCAGCTACAAGGACAGGCTGGAGGGCAGACTACAGGCCAACAACACCAGGGAGGTGTGGGCGGGGGTTAGGAAGATCACTGGTTTCAAACAGCAGGGCGCAGCTGTGGAGGGCCCTCCAGAGCGTGCAAACGAGTTCAACACGTTCTTCAACCGCTTTGACCAGAGTGGCCTCCCCACACCCCTCCCCCCACCCATCGACACCAGCACCAGATCACACCTACAAAGCAGCCCCCCCACCCCCCACCCCCCCACACCCATCAGCAACGGCACCCCACCCCCAACACCAGCAGACTGCCCACCACCCCCAACCCTGACGATCACAACCAGTCAGGTCAGTAGGCAGCTCTCCAAAATTAATGTGAACAAGGCCAGAGGACCGGACAACACCAATCCCAGGGTGCTCAAGGTATGTGCAGAGCAGCTGGCAGCACCGCTCCAGCATCTTTTCAACCTCTCCCTGAGGCTGGAGAGGGTGCCCCAGCTCTGGAAGACCTCCTGCATTGTCCCGGTGCCCAAGAAGGGACGTCCCAGCACCCCCAACGACTACAGGCCAGTCGCTCTGACGTCACACGTCATGAAGACGTTTGAGAGACTGGTCCTGCAACACCTCAAGCCCCTGGTGCGTGACTCCCTCGACCCCCTGCAGTTTGCATACCAGGCAAACATCGGGGTGGAGGATGCCATCATCTACATGCTCCACAGAGCGTACACGCACCTGGAAAAGCCGCGCAGCTCAGTGAGGATCATGTTCTTTGATTTTTCCAGCGCCTTCAACACCATCCAGCCGTCACTGCTAGCGGAGAAGCTCTCTGCGATGCAGCTGGAGCACGGCTTGGTGGCCTGGATCAAGGACTACCTCACTGAGAGGCCACAGTACGTCAGACTAAAGGACAGTCAGTCTGACGTACTGGTGAGCAACACCGGCGCCCCCCAGGGAACTGTGCTGTCACCCTTCCTCTTCACCCTCTACACCTCAGACTTCTGCCGCAACTCCAGCGGGTGCCACCTGCAGAAGTTCTCAGACGACTCCTCCATCGTAAGCTACATCACCGACGATGATGAGGAGGAGTACAGAGCCCTGGTGGAGAGCTTCGTGGGGTGGAGCGACAGCAACCACCTCCAACTCAACACCAGTAAGACCAAGGAGCTGGTGGTGGACTTCCGGAGGGGCAAGAAGAGGCCCCCCCCGATTCCCATCTCCATCCGAGGGGTGGATGTGGAGATGGTGGACTCATACAAGTTCCTTGGGGTACACCTGAACAATAAACTGGACTGGTCGGACAACACAGAGGCCCTCTACAGGAAGGGACAGAGCAGGCTGTTCTTCCTGAGGAGACTCGGGTCCTTCAATGTGTGCAACAAACTGCTGCAGTCTTTTTACCAGTCTGTTGTGGCCAGCATCCTCTTCTATGCTGTGGCATGCTGGGGAGGCTACATCAACTCAAGGGACACCAACAAGCTCAACAAGCTGGTGAGGAAGGCTAGCTCTGTGGTGGGAGTCGAGCTACCTAGACTTGAGGTGATGGTAGAGAGGGGGATGATAAGGAAGCTGGATGCCATCATGGAGAACCCCTACCACCCCCTCTACGACGAGCTAGTCAAGATGAGAAGCTCGTTCAGCCACAGACTCATCCCCCCCCGACACTCAACTAACCGCCTCGGACAGTCCTTCATACCAGCGGCCATCAGGCTCCACAACAGTGGGCAGCGACTAGCAGCCTCCAGGCCCCACAACAGGGGGCAGCGACAGCGACTGCTACCAGACATTGACCTGGGACTTATAGGAACCCAAGGGGGACAAAGTAGACTACCCTGGTACTTTGATTAATGTATACTCAGTAGATAGTAAATTATTATAACACTACCTCTTGCATACTGCACCTCATGTGACACTGTGAATAATGTGAATATTCCTCAGCTAGTCAGATAGTAAATTATATTGACCATATTGATCAAATTGTTTACACTGCCTGTGTTGTCTTTTACTACCTGTATACTGTGTTGTTTTACTACCTGTACCCCTCCCCCCCTCCCCCCCATGCTGCTATGATGCCTGAATTTCCCCAAGGGGATCAATAAAGGAATATCTTATCTTATCTTATCTTATACAGACTGAGAGACAGACTGAGATACAGACTGGGAGACAGACTGAGAGACAGACTGAGAGACAGACATACTGAGAGACAGACAGAGAGACAGACAGACATAGAGGACAGACTGCGAGACAGACTGAGAGACAGACAGAGAGACAGACTGAGAGACATACTGAGAGACAGACTGACAGACAGACAGACATACAGACTGAGAGACATACATACTGAGAGACAGACTGAGAGACAGACAGAGAGACAGACAGAGAGACAGACAGAGAGATAGACTGATAGACAGACTGGGAGACAGACAGAGAGACAGACAGACTGATAGACAGACAGACAGAGAGACAGACAGATATACAGACTGGACAGACAGACAGAGAGACAGACTGGACAGACAGACAGAGAGACAGACTGAGAGACAGACTGAGAGACAGACTAGGAGACAGACTGATAGACATACTGAGAGACAGACAGACTGAGAGACAGACAAAGAGACAGACAAACTGAGATACATACAGAAAGACAGACAGACTGAGAGACAGATTGACAGACAGACAGACTGAGAGACAGACAGAGAGACATACAGACTGATAGACAGACTGAGAGGTAGACAGACAGACAGACTGAGAGACAGACTGAGAGACAGACTGAGATACAGACTGGGAGACAGACTGAGAGACAGACTGGACAGACAGACAGAGAGACAGACTGAGAGACAGACTAGGAGACAGACTGAGAGACATACTGAGACAGACAGACTGAGAGACAGACAAAGACACAGACAAACTGAGATACAGACAGAAAGACAGACAGACTGAGAGACAGATTGACAGACAGACAGACAGAGAGACATACAGACTGATAGACAGACTGAGAGACAGACAGACAGACAGACAGACAGACAGACAGACAGACAGACTGAGAGACAGACTGAGAGACAGACTGAGATACAGACTGGGAGACAGACTGAGAGACAAACTGAGAGACAGACATACTGAGAGACAGACAGAGAGACAGACAGACATAGAGGACAGACTGCGAGACAGACTGAGAGACAGACAGACAGAGGGACATACTGGACAGACAGACAGAGAGACAGACTGAGAGACAGACTGAGAGACAGACTGAGAGACAGACTGAGAGACAGACTGGGAGACAGACTGAGAGACAGACTGAAATACAGACTGAGATACAGACATACTGAGAGACAGACAGATAGACAGACAGAGTGGACAGACTGAGAGACATACTGAGAGACAGACAGACTGAGAGACAGGCAGACTGAGAGACAGGCAGACTGAGAGTCAAACAGATAGACAGACAAACATAATGAGAGACAGACAGAGAGACATACTGACAGACAGACTGAGAGACAGACAGAGAGACAGACTGACTGAGATACATACTGACAGACAGACTGAGAGACAGACAGACTGAGAGACAGACAGAGAGACATACAGACTGAGAGACAGACTGAGAGACAGACAGAGAGACAGACAGAGATACAGACTGATAGACAGACAGAGAGACAGGCAGACTGAGAGACAGACAGAGAGACAGACAGACTGAGAGACAGACTGACATACAGACATACTGAGAGACAGACAGACAGACAGAGAGACAGACAGAGAGACAGACTGGACAGACAGACAGAGAGACAGACAGACTGGACAGACAGACAGAGAGACAGACTGAGAGACAGACTGAGAGACAGACTAGGAGACAGACTGAGAGACATACTGAGAGACAGACAGACTGAGAGACAGACAAAGAGACAGACATACTGAGAGACAGACTGAGAGACAGACTGAGAGACAGACTGAGAGACAGACTGAGAGACAGACTGAGAGACAGACTAAGAGAGACTGAGAGACAGACTGAGAGACAGACTGAGAGACATACAGACTGAGAGACAGACTGAGAGACAGACTGAGAGACAGACTGGGAGACAGACTGAGAGACAGACTGAGAGACAGACTGAGAGACAGACAGAGTGAGAGACAGACAGAGAGACAGACTGAGAGACAGACTGGGAGACAGACTGAGAGACAGACTGAGAGACAGACTGAGAGACAGACAGACTGAGAGACAGACAGATAGACAGACAGACTGAGAGACAGACTGAGAGACAGACAGAGAGACAGACAGACTGAGAGACAGGCAGACTGAGAGACAGTTAGATAGACAGACAGACTGAGAGACAGACAGAGAGACAGACTGACTGAGAGACAGACTGAGAGACAGACTGACAGACAGACTGAGAGACAGACAGAGATACAGACTGAGAGACAGACAGAGAGACAGACAGACTGAGAGACAGACAGACTGAGAGACAGACAGAGAGACAGACATACTGAGAGACATACTGAGAGACAGACAGAGAGACATACAGAGAGACAGACTGGACAGACAGACAGAGAGACAGACTGAGAGACAGACTGAGAGACAGACAGACTGAGAGACAGACAGAGAGACATACAGACTGAGAGACAGACTGAGAGACAGACCGAGAGACAGACAGATATACAGACTGATAGACAGACAGAGAGACAGGCAGACTGAGAGACAGACAGAGAGACAGACAGACTGAGAGACAGACTGACATACAGACATACTGAGAGACAGACAGACAGAGAGACAGACAGAGAGACATACTGGACAGACAGACAGAGAGACAGACTGAGAGACAGACTGAGAGACAGACTAGGAGACAGACTGAGAGACATACTGAGAGACAGACAGACTGAGAGACAGACAAAGAGACAGACATACTGAGAGACAGACTGAGAGACAGACTGAGAGACAGACTGAGAGACAGACTGAGAGACAGACTAAGAGAGACTGAGAGACAGACTGAGAGACAGACTGAGAGACATACAGACTGAGAGACAGACTGAGAGACAGACTGAGAGACAGACTGGGAGACAGACTGAGAGACAGACTGAGAGACAGACTGAGAGACAGACAGAGTGAGAGACAGACAGAGAGACAGACTGAGAGACAGACTGGGAGACAGACTGAGAGACAGACTGAGAGACAGACTGAGAGACAGACAGACAGACAGATAGACAGACAGACTGAGAGACAGACTGAGAGACAGACAGAGAGACAGACAGACTGAGAGACAGGCAGACTGAGAGACAGTTAGATAGACAGACAGACTGAGAGACAGACAGAGAGACAGACTGACTGAGAGACAGACTGAGAGACAGACTGACAGGCAGACTGAGAGACAGACAGAGAGACAGACAGACTGAGAGACAGACTGACATACAGACATACTGAGAGACAGACAGGCAGAGAGACAGACAGAGAGACAGACTGGACAGACAGACAGAGAGACAGACAGACTGGACAGACAGACAGAGAGACAGACTGAGAGACAGACTGAGAGACAGACTAGGAGACAGACTGAGAGACATACTGAGAGACAGACAGACTGAGAGACAGACAAAGAGACAGACATACTGAGAGACAGACTGAGAGACAGACTGAGAGACAGACTGAGAGACAGACTGAGAGACAGACTGAGAGACAGACTAAGAGAGACTGAGAGACAGACTGAGAGACAGACTGAGAGACATACAGACTGAGAGACAGACTGAGAGACAGACTGAGAGACAGACTGGGAGACAGACTGAGAGACAGACTGAGAGACAGACTGAGAGACAGACAGAGTGAGAGACAGACAGAGAGACAGACTGAGAGACAGACTGGGAGACAGACTGAGAGACAGACTGAGAGACAGACTGAGAGACAGACAGACTGAGAGACAGACAGATAGACAGACAGACTGAGAGACAGACTGAGAGACAGACAGAGAGACAGACAGACTGAGAGACAGGCAGACTGAGAGACAGTTAGATAGACAGACAGACTGAGAGACAGACAGAGAGACAGACTGACTGAGAGACAGACTGAGAGACAGACTGACAGACAGACTGAGAGACAGACAGAGATACAGACTGAGAGACAGACAGAGAGACAGACAGACTGAGAGACAGACAGACTGAGAGACAGACAGAGAGACAGACATACTGAGAGACATACTGAGAGACAGACAGAGAGACATACAGAGAGACAGACTGGACAGACAGACAGAGAGACAGACTGAGAGACAGACTGAGAGACAGACAGACTGAGAGACAGACAGAGAGACATACAGACTGAGAGACAGACTGAGAGACAGACCGAGAGACAGACAGATATACAGACTGATAGACAGACAGAGAGACAGGCAGACTGAGAGACAGACAGAGAGACAGACAGACTGAGAGACAGACTGACATACAGACATACTGAGAGACAGACAGACAGAGAGACAGACAGAGAGACATACTGGACAGACAGACAGAGAGACAGACTGAGAGACAGACTGAGAGACAGACTAGGAGACAGACTGAGAGACATACTGAGAGACAGACAGACTGAGAGACAGACAAAGAGACAGACATACTGAGAGACAGACTGAGAGACAGACTGAGAGACAGACTGAGAGACAGACTGAGAGACAGACTAAGAGAGACTGAGAGACAGACTGAGAGACAGACTGAGAGACATACAGACTGAGAGACAGACTGAGAGACAGACTGAGAGACAGACTGGGAGACAGACTGAGAGACAGACTGAGAGACAGACTGAGAGACAGACAGAGTGAGAGACAGACAGAGAGACAGACTGAGAGACAGACTGGGAGACAGACTGAGAGACAGACTGAGAGACAGACTGAGAGACAGACAGACTGAGAGACAGACAGATAGACAGACAGACTGAGAGACAGACTGAGAGACAGACAGAGAGACAGACAGACTGAGAGACAGGCAGACTGAGAGACAGTTAGATAGACAGACAGACTGAGAGACAGACAGAGAGACAGACTGACTGAGAGACAGACTGAGAGACAGACTGACAGACAGACTGAGAGACAGACAGAGATACAGACTGAGAGACAGACAGAGAGACAGACAGACTGAGAGACAGACAGACTGAGAGACAGACAGAGAGACAGACATACTGAGAGACATACTGAGAGACAGACAGAGAGACATACAGAGAGACAGACTGGACAGACAGACAGAGAGACAGACTGAGAGACAGACTGAGAGACAGACTGGGAGACATACTGAGAGACAGACTGAGAGACAGACTGAGAGACAGACAGAGAGACATACAGAGAGACAGACTGGACAGACAGACAGAGAGACAGACTGGGAGACATACTGAGATACAGACTGAGAGACAGACTGAGAGACAGACAGACTGAGAGACAGACAGATAGATAGACAGACAGACAGAGAGGACAGACTGAGAGACAGACTGAGAGACATACAGACTGAGAGACAGACAGAGAGGCAGACTGACAGACATACTGAGAGACAGACAGATAGACAGACAGACAGACAGACTGAGAGACAGACAGAGAAACAGACTGACATACAGACTGCGAGACAGACATACTGAGAGACAGACATACTGAGAGACAGACTGGGAGACAGACAGAGAGACAGACAGAGATACAGACTGAGAGACAGACAGAGAGACAGGCAGACTGAGAGACAGACATATAGACAGACATACTGAGAGACAGACAGAGAGACAGTCGTACTGAGAGACAGACTGACAGACAGACAGACTGAGAGACAGACTGAGAGACAGACTGAGAGAGACTGAGAGACAGCCTGAGAGACAGACAGAGAGACAGACTGAGAGACAGACTGAGAGACAGACTGAGAGACAGACTGGGAGACAGACTGGGAGACAGACTGAGAGACATACTGAGATACAGACAGAGAGACACACAGAGAGACAGACAGAGATACAGACTGAGAGACAGACTGAGAGACAGACTGGGAGACAGGCTGAGAGACAGACTGAGAGACAGACAGAGAGACAGACATACTGAGAGACAGACTGAGAGACAGACAGAGAGACAGACTGAGAGACAGACTGGGAGACAGACTGAGAGACAGACTGAGAGACAGACAGACTGAGAGACAGACAGATAGACAGACAGACTGAGAGACAGACTGAGAGACAGACAGAGAGACAGACAGACTGAGAGACAGGCAGACTGAGAGACAGTTAGATAGACAGACAGACTGAGAGACAGACAGAGAGACAGACTGACTGAGAGACAGACTGAGAGACAGACTGACAAACAGACTGAGAGACAGACAGAGATACAGACTGAGAGACAGACAGAGAGACAGACAGACTGAGAGACAGACAGACTGAGAGACAGACAGAGAGACAGACATACTGAGAGACATACTGAGAGACAGACAGAGAGACATACAGAGAGACAGACTGGACAGACAGACAGAGAGACAGACTGAGAGACAGACTGAGAGACAGACTGGGAGACATACTGAGAGACAGACTGAGAGACAGACTGAGAGACAGACAGAGAGACATACAGAGAGACAGACTGGACAGACAGACAGAGAGACAGACTGGGAGACATACTGAGATACAGACTGAGAGACAGACTGAGAGACAGACAGACTGAGAGACAGACAGATAGATAGACAGACAGACAGAGAGGACAGACTGAGAGACAGACTGAGAGACATACAGACTGAGAGACAGACAGAGAGGCAGACTGACAGACATACTGAGAGACAGACAGATAGACAGACAGACAGACAGACTGAGAGACAGACAGAGAAACAGACTGACATACAGACTGCGAGACAGACATACTGAGAGACAGACATACTGAGAGACAGACTGGGAGACAGACAGAGAGACAGACAGAGATACAGACTGAGAGACAGACAGAGAGACAGGCAGACTGAGAGACAGACATATAGACAGACATACTGAGAGACAGACAGAGAGACAGTCGTACTGAGAGACAGACTGACATACAGACAGACTGAGAGACAGACTGAGAGACAGACTGAGAGAGACTGAGAGACAGCCTGAGAGACAGACAGAGAGACAGACTGAGAGACAGACTGAGAGACAGACTGAGAGACAGACTGGGAGACAGACTGGGAGACAGACTGAGAGACATACTGAGATACAGACAGAGAGACACACAGAGAGACAGACAGAGATACAGACTGAGAGACAGACTGAGAGACAGACTGGGAGACAGGCTGAGAGACAGACTGAGAGACAGACAGAGAGACAGACATACTGAGAGACAGACTGAGAGACAGACAGAGAGACAGACTGAGAGACAGACTGGGAGACAGACTGAGAGACAGACTGAGAGACAGACTGAGAGACAGACAGACTGAGAGACAGACAGATAGACAGACAGACTGAGAGACAGACTGAGAGACAGACAGAGAGACAGACAGACTGAGAGACAGGCAGACTGAGAGACAGTTAGATAGACAGACAGACTGAGAGACAGACAGAGAGACAGACTGACTGAGAGACAGACTGAGAGACAGACTGACAGACAGACTGAGAGACAGACAGAGATACAGACTGAGAGACAGACAGAGAGACAGACAGACTGAGAGACAGACAGACTGAGAGACAGACAGAGAGACAGACATACTGAGAGACATACTGAGAGACAGACAGAGAGACATACAGAGAGACAGACTGGACAGACAGACAGAGAGACAGACTGAGAGACAGACTGAGAGACAGACTGGGAGACATACTGAGAGACAGACTGAGAGACAGACTGAGAGACAGACAGAGAGACATACAGAGAGACAGACTGGACAGACAGACAGAGAGACAGACTGAGAGACAGACTGAGAGACAGACAGACTGAGAGACAGACAGAGAGACATACAGACTGAGAGACAGACTGAGAGACAGACCGAGAGACAGACAGATATACAGACTGATAGACAGACAGAGAGACAGGCAGACTGAGAGACAGACAGAGAGACAGACAGACTGAGAGACAGACTGACATACAGACATACTGAGAGACAGACAGACAGAGAGACAGACAGAGAGACATACTGGACAGACAGACAGAGAGACAGACTGAGAGACAGACTGAGAGACAGACTAGGAGACAGACTGAGAGACATACTGAGAGACAGACAGACTGAGAGACAGACAAAGAGACAGACATACTGAGAGACAGACTGAGAGACAGACTGAGAGACAGACTGAGAGACAGACTGAGAGACAGACTAAGAGAGACTGAGAGACAGACTGAGAGACAGACTGAGAGACATACAGACTGAGAGACAGACTGAGAGACAGACTGAGAGACAGACTGGGAGACAGACTGAGAGACAGACTGAGAGACAGACTGAGAGACAGACAGAGTGAGAGACAGACAGAGAGACAGACTGAGAGACAGACTGGGAGACAGACTGAGAGACAGACTGAGAGACAGACTGAGAGACAGACAGACAGACAGATAGACAGACAGACTGAGAGACAGACTGAGAGACAGACAGAGAGACAGACAGACTGAGAGACAGGCAGACTGAGAGACAGTTAGATAGACAGACAGACTGAGAGACAGACAGAGAGACAGACTGACTGAGAGACAGACTGAGAGACAGACTGACAGGCAGACTGAGAGACAGACAGAGAGACAGACAGACTGAGAGACAGACTGACATACAGACATACTGAGAGACAGACAGGCAGAGAGACAGACAGAGAGACAGACTGGACAGACAGACAGAGAGACAGACAGACTGGACAGACAGACAGAGAGACAGACTGAGAGACAGACTGAGAGACAGACTAGGAGACAGACTGAGAGACATACTGAGAGACAGACAGACTGAGAGACAGACAAAGAGACAGACATACTGAGAGACAGACTGAGAGACAGACTGAGAGACAGACTGAGAGACAGACTGAGAGACAGACTGAGAGACAGACTAAGAGAGACTGAGAGACAGACTGAGAGACAGACTGAGAGACATACAGACTGAGAGACAGACTGAGAGACAGACTGAGAGACAGACTGGGAGACAGACTGAGAGACAGACTGAGAGACAGACTGAGAGACAGACAGAGTGAGAGACAGACAGAGAGACAGACTGAGAGACAGACTGGGAGACAGACTGAGAGACAGACTGAGAGACAGACTGAGAGACAGACAGACTGAGAGACAGACAGATAGACAGACAGACTGAGAGACAGACTGAGAGACAGACAGAGAGACAGACAGACTGAGAGACAGGCAGACTGAGAGACAGTTAGATAGACAGACAGACTGAGAGACAGACAGAGAGACAGACTGACTGAGAGACAGACTGAGAGACAGACTGACAGACAGACTGAGAGACAGACAGAGATACAGACTGAGAGACAGACAGAGAGACAGACAGACTGAGAGACAGACAGACTGAGAGACAGACAGAGAGACAGACATACTGAGAGACATACTGAGAGACAGACAGAGAGACATACAGAGAGACAGACTGGACAGACAGACAGAGAGACAGACTGAGAGACAGACTGAGAGACAGACAGACTGAGAGACAGACAGAGAGACATACAGACTGAGAGACAGACTGAGAGACAGACCGAGAGACAGACAGATATACAGACTGATAGACAGACAGAGAGACAGGCAGACTGAGAGACAGACAGAGAGACAGACAGACTGAGAGACAGACTGACATACAGACATACTGAGAGACAGACAGACAGAGAGACAGACAGAGAGACATACTGGACAGACAGACAGAGAGACAGACTGAGAGACAGACTGAGAGACAGACTAGGAGACAGACTGAGAGACATACTGAGAGACAGACAGACTGAGAGACAGACAAAGAGACAGACATACTGAGAGACAGACTGAGAGACAGACTGAGAGACAGACTGAGAGACAGACTGAGAGACAGACTAAGAGAGACTGAGAGACAGACTGAGAGACAGACTGAGAGACATACAGACTGAGAGACAGACTGAGAGACAGACTGAGAGACAGACTGGGAGACAGACTGAGAGACAGACTGAGAGACAGACTGAGAGACAGACAGAGTGAGAGACAGACAGAGAGACAGACTGAGAGACAGACTGGGAGACAGACTGAGAGACAGACTGAGAGACAGACTGAGAGACAGACAGACTGAGAGACAGACAGATAGACAGACAGACTGAGAGACAGACTGAGAGACAGACAGAGAGACAGACAGACTGAGAGACAGGCAGACTGAGAGACAGTTAGATAGACAGACAGACTGAGAGACAGACAGAGAGACAGACTGACTGAGAGACAGACTGAGAGACAGACTGACAGACAGACTGAGAGACAGACAGAGATACAGACTGAGAGACAGACAGAGAGACAGACAGACTGAGAGACAGACAGACTGAGAGACAGACAGAGAGACAGACATACTGAGAGACATACTGAGAGACAGACAGAGAGACATACAGAGAGACAGACTGGACAGACAGACAGAGAGACAGACTGAGAGACAGACTGAGAGACAGACTGGGAGACATACTGAGAGACAGACTGAGAGACAGACTGAGAGACAGACAGAGAGACATACAGAGAGACAGACTGGACAGACAGACAGAGAGACAGACTGGGAGACATACTGAGATACAGACTGAGAGACAGACTGAGAGACAGACAGACTGAGAGACAGACAGATAGATAGACAGACAGACAGAGAGGACAGACTGAGAGACAGACTGAGAGACATACAGACTGAGAGACAGACAGAGAGGCAGACTGACAGACATACTGAGAGACAGACAGATAGACAGACAGACAGACAGACTGAGAGACAGACAGAGAAACAGACTGACATACAGACTGCGAGACAGACATACTGAGAGACAGACATACTGAGAGACAGACTGGGAGACAGACAGAGAGACAGACAGAGATACAGACTGAGAGACAGACAGAGAGACAGGCAGACTGAGAGACAGACATATAGACAGACATACTGAGAGACAGACAGAGAGACAGTCGTACTGAGAGACAGACTGACAGACAGACAGACTGAGAGACAGACTGAGAGACAGACTGAGAGAGACTGAGAGACAGCCTGAGAGACAGACAGAGAGACAGACTGAGAGACAGACTGAGAGACAGACTGAGAGACAGACTGGGAGACAGACTGGGAGACAGACTGAGAGACATACTGAGATACAGACAGAGAGACACACAGAGAGACAGACAGAGATACAGACTGAGAGACAGACTGAGAGACAGACTGGGAGACAGGCTGAGAGACAGACTGAGAGACAGACAGAGAGACAGACATACTGAGAGACAGACTGAGAGACAGACAGAGAGACAGACTGAGAGACAGACTGGGAGACAGACTGAGAGACAGACTGAGAGACAGACTGAGAGACAGACAGACTGAGAGACAGACAGATAGACAGACAGACTGAGAGACAGACTGAGAGACAGACAGAGAGACAGACAGACTGAGAGACAGGCAGACTGAGAGACAGTTAGATAGACAGACAGACTGAGAGACAGACAGAGAGACAGACTGACTGAGAGACAGACTGAGAGACAGACTGACAGACAGACTGAGAGACAGACAGAGATACAGACTGAGAGACAGACAGAGAGACAGACAGACTGAGAGACAGACAGACTGAGAGACAGACAGAGAGACAGACATACTGAGAGACATACTGAGAGACAGACAGAGAGACATACAGAGAGACAGACTGGACAGACAGACAGAGAGACAGACTGAGAGACAGACTGAGAGACAGACTGGGAGACATACTGAGAGACAGACTGAGAGACAGACTGAGAGACAGACAGAGAGACATACAGAGAGACAGACTGGACAGACAGACAGAGAGACAGACTGGGAGACATACTGAGATACAGACTGAGAGACAGACTGAGAGACAGACAGACTGAGAGACAGACAGATAGATAGACAGACAGACAGAGAGGACAGACTGAGAGACAGACTGAGAGACATACAGACTGAGAGACAGACAGAGAGGCAGACTGACAGACATACTGAGAGACAGACAGATAGACAGACAGACAGACAGACTGAGAGACAGACAGAGAAACAGACTGACATACAGACTGCGAGACAGACATACTGAGAGACAGACATACTGAGAGACAGACTGGGAGACAGACAGAGAGACAGACAGAGATACAGACTGAGAGACAGACAGAGAGACAGGCAGACTGAGAGACAGACATATAGACAGACATACTGAGAGACAGACAGAGAGACAGTCGTACTGAGAGACAGACTGACATACAGACAGACTGAGAGACAGACTGAGAGACAGACTGAGAGAGACTGAGAGACAGCCTGAGAGACAGACAGAGAGACAGACTGAGAGACAGACTGAGAGACAGACTGAGAGACAGACTGGGAGACAGACTGGGAGACAGACTGAGAGACATACTGAGATACAGACAGAGAGACACACAGAGAGACAGACAGAGATACAGACTGAGAGACAGACTGAGAGACAGACTGGGAGACAGGCTGAGAGACAGACTGAGAGACAGACAGAGAGACAGACATACTGAGAGACAGACTGAGAGACAGACAGAGAGACAGACTGAGAGACAGACTGGGAGACAGACTGAGAGACAGACTGAGAGACAGACTGAGAGACAGACAGACTGAGAGACAGACAGATAGACAGACAGACTGAGAGACAGACTGAGAGACAGACAGAGAGACAGACAGACTGAGAGACAGGCAGACTGAGAGACAGTTAGATAGACAGACAGACTGAGAGACAGACAGAGAGACAGACTGACTGAGAGACAGACTGAGAGACAGACTGACAGACAGACTGAGAGACAGACAGAGATACAGACTGAGAGACAGACAGAGAGACAGACAGACTGAGAGACAGACAGACTGAGAGACAGACAGAGAGACAGACATACTGAGAGACATACTGAGAGACAGACAGAGAGACATACAGAGAGACAGACTGGACAGACAGACAGAGAGACAGACTGAGAGACAGACTGAGAGACAGACTGGGAGACATACTGAGAGACAGACTGAGAGACAGACTGAGAGACAGACAGAGAGACATACAGAGAGACAGACTGGACAGACAGACAGAGAGACAGACTGGGAGACATACTGAGATACAGACTGAGAGACAGACTGAGAGACAGACAGACTGAGAGACAGACAGATAGATAGACAGACAGACAGAGAGGACAGACTGAGAGACAGACTGAGAGACATACAGACTGAGAGACAGACAGAGAGGCAGACTGACAGACATACTGAGAGACAGACAGATAGACAGACAGACAGACAGACTGAGAGACAGACAGAGAAACAGACTGACATACAGACTGCGAGACAGACATACTGAGAGACAGACATACTGAGAGACAGACTGGGAGACAGACAGAGAGACAGACAGAGATACAGACTGAGAGACAGACAGAGAGACAGGCAGACTGAGAGACAGACATATAGACAGACATACTGAGAGACAGACAGAGAGACAGTCATACTGAGAGACAGACTGACAGACAGACAGACTGAGAGACAGACTGAGAGACAGACTGAGAGAGACTGAGAGACAGCCTGAGAGACAGACAGAGAGACAGACTGAGAGACAGACTGAGAGACAGACTGAGAGACAGACTGGGAGACAGACTGGGAGACAGACTGAGAGACATACTGAGATACAGACAGAGAGACACACAGAGAGACAGACAGAGATACAGACTGAGAGACAGACTGAGAGACAGACTGGGAGACATGCTGAGAGACAGACTGAGAGACAGACAGAGAGACAGACATACTGAGAGACAGACTGAGAGACAGACAGAGAGACAGACAGACAGAGGGACATACTGGACAGACAGACAGAGAGACAGACTGAGAGACAGACTGAGAGACAGACTGAGAGACAGACTGAGAGACAGACTGGGAGACAGACTGAGAGACAGACTGAAATACAGACTGAGATACAGACATACTGAGAGACAGACAGATAGACAGACAGAGAGGACAGACTGAGAGACATACTGAGAGACAGACAGACTGAGAGACAGGCAGACTGAGAGACAGGCAGACTGAGAGACAAACAGATAGACAGACAAACATAATGAGAGACAGACAGAGAGACATACTGACAGACAGACTGAGAGACAGACAGAGAGACAGACTGACTGAGATACATACTGACAGACAGACTGAGAGACAGACAGACTGAGAGACAGACAGAGAGACATACAGACTGAGTGACAGACTGAGAGACAGACAGAGAGACAGACAGAGATACAGACTGATAGACAGACAGAGAGACAGGCAGACTGAGAGACAGACAGAGAGACATACAGACTGAGAGACAGACTGACATACAGACAGACTGAGAGACAGACAGACAGAGAGACAGACAGAGAGACAGACTGGACAGACAGACAGAGAGACAGACTGGACAGACAGACAGAGAGACAGACTGAGAGACAGACTGAGAGACAGACTAGGAGACAGACTGAGAGACATACTGAGAGACAGACAGACTGAGAGACAGACAAAGAGACAGACAAACTGAGATACAGACAGAAAGACAGACAGACTGAGAGACAGATTGACAGACAGACAGACTGAGAGACAGACAGAGAGACATACAGACTGATAGACAGACTGAGAGACAGACAGACAGACAGACAGACAGACTGAGAGACAGACTGAGATACAGACTGGGAGACAGACTGAGAGACAGACTGAGAGACAGACATACTGAGAGACAGACAGAGAGACAGACAGACATAGAGGACAGACTGCGAGACAGACTGAGAGACAGACAGAGAGACAGACTGAGAGACATACTGAGAGACAGACAGACTGATAGACAGACAGACTGAGAGACAGACTGACAGACAGACAGACATACAGACTGAGAGACATACATACTGAGAGACAGACTGAGAGACAGACAGAGAGACAGACAGAGAGACAGACAGAGAGATAGACTGATAGACAGACTGGGAGACAGACAGAGAGACAGACAGACTGAGAGACAGACAGACAGAGAGACAGACAGATATACAGACTGGACAGACAGACAGAGAGACAGACTGGACAGACAGACAGAGAGACAGACTGAGAGACAGACTGAGAGACAGACTAGGAGACAGACTGATAGACATACTGAGAGACAGACAGACTGAGAGACAGACAAAGAGACAGACAAACTGAGATACATACAGAAAGACAGACAGACTGAGAGACAGATTGACAGACAGACAGACTGAGAGACAGACAGAGAGACAGACTGAGAGACAGACTGAGAGACAGACTGACATACAGACAGACTGAGAGACAGACAGACAGAGAGACAGACAGAGAGACAGACTGGACAGACAGACAGAGAGACAGACTGGACAGACAGACAGAGAGACAGACTGAGAGACAGACTAGGAGACAGACTGAGAGACATACTGAGACAGACAGACTGAGAGACAGACAAAGAGACAGACAAACTGAGATACAGACAGAAAGACAGACAGACTGAGAGACAGATTGACAGACAGACAGACAGAGAGACATACAGACTGATAGACAGACTGAGAGACAGACAGACAGACAGACAGACAGACAGACAGACAGACAGACAGACTGAGAGACAGACTGAGAGACAGACTGAGATACAGACTGGGAGACAGACTGAGAGACAGACTGAGAGACAGACATACTGAGAGACAGACAGAGAGACAGACAGACATAGAGGACAGACTGCGAGACAGACTGAGAGACAGACAGACAGAGGGACATACTGGACAGACAGACAGAGAGACAGACTGAGAGACAGACTGAGAGACAGACTGAGAGACAGACTGAGAGACAGACTGGGAGACAGACTGAGAGACAGACTGAAATACAGACTGACATTCAGACATACTGAGAGACAGACAGATAGACAGACAGAGTGGACAGACTGAGAGACATACTGAGAGACAGACAGACTGAGAGACAGGCAGACTGAGAGACAGGCAGACTGAGAGACAAACTGAGAGACAAACAGATAGACAGACAAACATAATGAGAGACAGACAGAGAGACATACTGACAGACAGACTGAGAGACAGACAGAGAGACAGACTGACTGAGATACATACTGACAGACAGACTGAGAGACAGACAGACTGAGAGACAGACAGAGAGACATACAGACTGAGAGACAGACTGAGAGACAGACAGAGAGACAGACAGAGATACAGACTGATAGACAGACAGAGAGACAGGCAGACTGAGAGACAGACAGAGAGACAGACAGACTGAGAGACAGACTGACATACAGACATACTGAGAGACAGACAGACAGAGAGACAGACAGAGAGACAGACTGGACAGACAGACAGAGAGACAGACAGACTGGACAGACAGACAGAGAGACAGACTGAGAGACAGACTGAGAGACAGACTAGGAGACAGACTGAGAGACATACTGAGAGACAGACAGACTGAGAGACAGACAAAGAGACAGACATACTGAGAGACAGACTGAGAGACAGACTGAGAGACAGACTGAGAGACAGACTGAGAGACAGACTGAGAGACAGACTAAGAGAGACTGAGAGACAGACTGAGAGACAGACTGAGAGACATACAGACTGAGAGACAGACTGAGAGACAGACTGAGAGACAGACTGGGAGACAGACTGAGAGACAGACTGAGAGACAGACTGAGAGACAGACATACTGAGAGACAGAAAGAGGGACAGACAGACAGATAGGGCAGACTGAGAGACAGACTGAGAGACAGACTGACAGACAGACTGAGAGACAGACTGAGAGACATACTGAGAGACAGACTGAGAGACAGACATACTGAGAGACAGACAAAGGGACAGACAGAGAGGGCAGACTGAGAGACAGACTGAGAGACAGACTGACAGACAGACAGACATACTGAGAGACAGACAGACTGAGAGACAGACTGAGAGACAGACTGAGAGACAGACTGAGAGACAGACTGAGAGACAGACTGGGAGACAGACTGAGAGACAGACTGAGAGACAGACTGAGAGACAGACAGAGTGAGAGACAGACAGAGAGACAGACTGAGAGACAGACTGGGAGACAGACTGAGAGACAGACTGAGAGACAGACTGAGAGACAGACAGACTGAGAGACAGACAGATAGACAGACAGACTGAGAGACAGACTGAGAGACAGGCAGACTGAGAGACAGTTAGATAGACAGACAGACTGAGAGACAGACAGAGAGACAGACTGACTGAGAGACAGACTGAGAGACAGACAGACTGAGAGACAGACAGAGAGACAGACAGACTGAGAGAAAGACTGAGAGAGAGACAGAGAGACAGACAGAGATACAGACTGAGAGACAGACAGAGAGACAGACAGACTGAGAGACAGACTGAAATACAGACTGAGATACAGACATACTGAGAGACAGACAGAGAGACAGACAGACAGAGAGGACAGACTGAGAGACAGACTGAGAGACAGACAGATATACAGACTGAGAGACAGACTGAGAGACAGACAGACTGAGAGACAGGCAGACTGAGAGACAGGCAGACTGAGAGACAGACAGAGAGACATACTGACAGAATGAGAGACAGACAGAGAGACAGACTGACAGACAGACTGAGATACAGACAGACTGAGAGACAGACAGACAGAGATACAGACTGAGAGACAGACAGAGAGACAGGCAGACTGAGAGACAGACTGACAGACAGACAGACTGAGAGAGACTGAGAGACAGCCTGAGAGACAGACTGAGAGACAGACTGAGAGACAGACTGATAGACATACTGAGAGACAGACTGAGAGACAGACAGATATACAGACAGACTGAGAGACAGACAGAGAGACAGACAGACTGAGAGACAGACTGACAGACAGACAGACAGACAGACAGACAGACAGACAGACTGAGAGACAGACAGACTGAGAGACAGACAGACTGAGAGACAGACTGAGAGAGACTGAGAGACAGCCTGAGAGACAGACTGAGAGACAGACTGAGAGACAGACTGAGATACATACTGAGAGACAGACTGAGAGACAGACATACTGAGAGACAGACAGAGGGACAGACAGACAGATAGGGCAGACTGAGAGACAGACTGAGAGACAGACTGACAGACAGACTGAGAGACAGACTGAGAGACATACTGAGAGACAGACTGAGAGACAGACATACTGAGAGACAGACAAAGGGACAGACAGAGAGGGCAGACTGAGAGACAGACTGAGAGACAGACTGACAGACAGACAGACATACTGAGAGACAGACAGACTGAGAGACAGACAGATAGACAGACATACTGAGAGACAGACTGAGAGACAGACTGAGGGACAGACTGAGAGACAGACTGAGAGACAGACTGAGAGACAGACTAAGAGAGACTGAGAGACAGACTGAGAGACAGACTGAGAGACATACAGACTGAGAGACAGACTGAGAGACAGACTGAGAGACAGACTGGGAGACAGACTGAGAGACAGACTGAGAGACAGACAGAGTGAGAGACAGACAGAGAGACAGACTGAGAGACAGACTGGGAGACAGACTGAGAGACAGACTGAGAGACAGACTGAGAGACAGACAGACTGAGAGACAGACAGATAGACAGACAGACTGAGAGACAGACTGAGAGACAGACAGACTGACAGACAGACTGAGAGACAGGCAGACTGAGAGACAGTTAGATAGACAGACAGACTGAGAGACAGACAGAGAGACAGACTGACTGAGAGACAGACTGAGAGACAGACTGAGAGACAGACTGACAGACAGACTGAGAGACAGACAGACTGAGAGACAGACAGAGAGACAGACAGACTGAGAGAAAGACTGAGAGACAGACAGAGAGACAGACAGAGATACAGACTGAGAGACAGACAGAGAGACAGACAGACTGAGAGACAGACAGACTGAGAGACAGACAGATAGACAGACATACTGAGAGACATACTGAGAGACAGACAGAGAGACATACAGAGAGACAGACTGGACAGACAGACTGAGAGACAGACTGACAGACAGACAGACAGACTGAGAGACAGACAGACTGAGAGACAGACTGAGAGAGACTGAGAGACAGCCTGAGAGACAGACTGAGAGACAGACTGAGAGACAGACTGAGAGACAGACTGAGATACATACTGAGAGACAGACTGAGAGACAGACATACTGAGAGACAGACAGAGGGACAGACAGACAGATAGGGCAGACTGAGAGACAGACTGAGAGACATACTGACAGACAGACTGAGAGACAGACTGAGAGACATACTGAGAGACAGACTGAGAGACAGACATACTGAGAGACAGACAAAGGGACAGACAGAGAGGGCAGACTGAGAGACAGACTGAGAGACAGACTGACAGACAGACAGACATACTGAGAGACAGACAGACTGAGAGACAGACAGATAGACAGACATACTGAGAGACAGACTGAGAGACAGACTGAGAGACAGACTGAGAGACAGACTGAGAGACAGACTGAGAGACAGACTAAGAGAGACTGAGAGACAGACTGAGAGACAGACTGAGAGACATACAGACTGAGAGACAGACTGAGAGACAGACTGAGAGACAGACTGGGAGACAGACTGAGAGACAGACTGAGAGACAGACTGAGAGACAGACAGAGTGAGAGACAGACAGAGAGACAGACTGAGAGACAGACTGGGAGACAGACTGAGAGACAGACTGAGAGACAGACTGAGAGACAGACAGACTGAGAGACAGACAGATAGACAGACAGACTGAGAGACAGACTGAGAGACAGACAGAGAGACAGACAGACTGAGAGACAGGCAGACTGAGAGACAGTTAGATAGACAGACAGACTGAGAGACAGACAGAGAGACAGACTGACTGAGAGACAGACTGAGAGACAGACTGACAGACAGACTGAGAGACAGACAGAGATACAGACTGAGAGACAGACAGAGAGACAGACAGACTGAGAGACAGACAGACTGAGAGACAGACAGAGAGACAGACATACTGAGAGACATACTGAGAGACAGACAGAGAGACATACAGAGAGACAGACTGGACAGACAGACAGAGAGACAGACTGAGAGACAGACTGAGAGACAGACTGGGAGACATACTGAGAGACAGACTGAGAGACAGACTGAGAGACAGACAGAGAGACATACAGAGAGACAGACTGGACAGACAGACAGAGAGACAGACTGGGAGACATACTGAGATACAGACTGAGAGACAGACTGAGAGACAGACAGACTGAGAGACAGACAGATAGATAGACAGACAGACAGAGAGGACAGACTGAGAGACAGACTGAGAGACATACAGACTGAGAGACAGACAGAGAGGCAGACTGACAGACATACTGAGAGACAGACAGATAGACAGACAGACAGACAGACTGAGAGACAGACAGAGAAACAGACTGACATACAGACTGCGAGACAGACATACTGAGAGACAGACATACTGAGAGACAGACTGGGAGACAGACAGAGAGACAGACAGAGATACAGACTGAGAGACAGACAGAGAGACAGGCAGACTGAGAGACAGACATATAGACAGACATACTGAGAGACAGACAGAGAGACAGTCATACTGAGAGACAGACTGACAGACAGACAGACTGAGAGACAGACTGAGAGACAGACTGAGAGAGACTGAGAGACAGCCTGAGAGACAGACAGAGAGACAGACTGAGAGACAGACTGAGAGACAGACTGAGAGACAGACTGGGAGACAGACTGGGAGACAGACTGAGAGACATACTGAGATACAGACAGAGAGACACACAGAGAGACAGACAGAGATACAGACTGAGAGACAGACTGAGAGACAGACTGGGAGACAGGCTGAGAGACAGACTGAGAGACAGACAGAGAGACAGACATACTGAGAGACAGACTGAGAGACAGACAGAGAGACAGACAGACAGAGGGACATACTGGACAGACAGACAGAGAGACAGACTGAGAGACAGACTGAGAGACAGACTGAGAGACAGACTGAGAGACAGACTGGGAGACAGACTGAGAGACAGACTGAAATACAGACTGAGATACAGACATACTGAGAGACAGACAGATAGACAGACAGAGAGGACAGACTGAGAGACATACTGAGAGACAGACAGACTGAGAGACAGGCAGACTGAGAGACAGGCAGACTGAGAGACAAACAGATAGACAGACAAACATAATGAGAGACAGACAGAGAGACATACTGACAGACAGACTGAGAGACAGACAGAGAGACAGACTGACTGAGATACATACTGACAGACAGACTGAGAGACAGACAGACTGAGAGACAGACAGAGAGACATACAGACTGAGAGACAGACCGAGAGACAGACAGAGAGACAGACAGAGATACAGACTGATAGACAGACAGAGAGACAGGCAGACTGAGAGACAGACAGAGAGACAGACAGACTGAGAGACAGACTGACATACAGACAGACTGAGAGACAGACAGACAGAGAGACAGACAGAGAGACAGACTGGACAGACAGACAGAGAGACAGACTGGACAGACAGACAGAGAGACAGACTGAGAGACAGACTGAGAGACAGACTAGGAGACAGACTGAGAGACATACTGAGAGACAGACAGACTGAGAGACAGACAAAGAGACAGACAAACTGAGATACAGACAGAAAGACAGACAGACTGAGAGACAGATTGACAGACAGACAGACTGAGAGACAGACAGAGAGACATACAGACTGATAGACAGACTGAGAGACAGACAGACAGACAGACAGACAGACTGAGAGACAGACTGAGATACAGACTGGGAGACAGACTGAGAGACAGACTGAGAGACAGACATACTGAGAGACAGACAGAGAGACAGACAGACATAGAGGACAGACTGCGAGACAGACTGAGAGACAGACAGAGAGACAGACTGAGAGACATACTGAGAGACAGACAGACTGATAGACAGACAGACTGAGAGACAGACTGACAGACAGACAGACATACAGACTGAGAGACATACATACTGAGAGACAGACTGAGAGACAGACAGAGAGACAGACAGAGAGACAGACAGAGAGATAGACTGATAGACAGACTGGGAGACAGACAGAGAGACAGACAGACTGATAGACAGACAGACAGAGAGACAGACAGATATACAGACTGGACAGACAGACAGAGAGACAGACTGGACAGACAGACAGAGAGACAGACTGAGAGACAGACTGAGAGACAGACTAGGAGACAGACTGATAGACATACTGAGAGACAGACAGACTGAGAGACAGACAAAGAGACAGACAAACTGAGATACATACAGAAAGACAGACAGACTGAGAGACAGATTGACAGACAGACAGACTGAGAGACAGACAGAGAGACAGACTGAGAGACAGACTGAGAGACAGACTGACATACAGACAGACTGAGAGACAGACAGACAGAGAGACAGACAGAGAGACAGACTGGACAGACAGACAGAGAGACAGACTGGACAGACAGACAGAGAGACAGACTGAGAGACAGACTAGGAGACAGACTGAGAGACATACTGAGACAGACAGACTGAGAGACAGACAAAGACACAGACAAACTGAGATACAGACAGAAAGACAGACAGACTGAGAGACAGATTGACAGACAGACAGACAGAGAGACATACAGACTGATAGACAGACTGAGAGACAGACAGACAGACAGACAGACAGACAGACAGACAGACAGACAGACAGACAGACAGACAGACAGACAGACAGACAGACAGACAGACTGAGAGACAGACTGAGAGACAGACTGAGATACAGACTGGGAGACAGACTGAGAGACAAACTGAGAGACAGACATACTGAGAGACAGACAGAGAGACAGACAGACATAGAGGACAGACTGCGAGACAGACTGAGAGACAGACAGACAGAGGGACATACTGGACAGACAGACAGAGAGACAGACTGAGAGACAGACTGAGAGACAGACTGAGAGACAGACTGAGAGACAGACTGGGAGACAGACTGAGAGACAGACTGAAATACAGACTGAGATACAGACATACTGAGAGACAGACAGATAGACAGACAGAGTGGACAGACTGAGAGACATACTGAGAGACAGACAGACTGAGAGACAGGCAGACTGAGAGACAGGCAGACTGAGAGACAAACAGATAGACAGACAAACATAATGAGAGACAGACAGAGAGACATACTGACAGACAGACTGAGAGACAGACAGAGAGACAGACTGACTGAGATACATACTGACAGACAGACTGAGAGACAGACAGACTGAGAGACAGACAGAGAGACATACAGACTGAGAGACAGACTGAGAGACAGACAGAGAGACAGACAGAGATACAGACTGATAGACAGACAGAGAGACAGGCAGACTGAGAGACAGACAGAGAGACAGACAGACTGAGAGACAGACTGACATACAGACATACTGAGAGACAGACAGACAGACAGAGAGACAGACAGAGAGACAGACTGGACAGACAGACAGAGAGACAGACAGACTGGACAGACAGACAGAGAGACAGACTGAGAGACAGACTGAGAGACAGACTAGGAGACAGACTGAGAGACATACTGAGAGACAGACAGACTGAGAGACAGACAAAGAGACAGACATACTGAGAGACAGACTGAGAGACAGACTGAGAGACAGACTGAGAGACAGACTGAGAGACAGACTGAGAGACAGACTAAGAGAGACTGAGAGACAGACTGAGAGACAGACTGAGAGACATACAGACTGAGAGACAGACTGAGAGACAGACTGAGAGACAGACTGGGAGACAGACTGAGAGACAGACTGAGAGACAGACTGAGAGACAGACAGAGTGAGAGACAGACAGAGAGACAGACTGAGAGACAGACTGGGAGACAGACTGAGAGACAGACTGAGAGACAGACTGAGAGACAGACAGACTGAGAGACAGACAGATAGACAGACAGACTGAGAGACAGACTGAGAGACAGACAGAGAGACAGACAGACTGAGAGACAGGCAGACTGAGAGACAGTTAGATAGACAGACAGACTGAGAGACAGACAGAGAGACAGACTGACTGAGAGACAGACTGAGAGACAGACTGACAGACAGACTGAGAGACAGACAGAGATACAGACTGAGAGACAGACAGAGAGACAGACAGACTGAGATACAGACAGACTGAGAGACAGACAGAGAGACAGACATACTGAGAGACATACTGAGAGACAGACAGAGAGACATACAGAGAGACAGACTGGACAGACAGACAGAGAGACAGACTGAGAGACAGACTGAGAGACAGACAGACTGAGAGACAGACAGAGAGACATACAGACTGAGAGACAGACTGAGAGACAGACCTAGAGACAGACAGATATACAGACTGATAGACAGACAGAGAGACAGGCAGACTGAGAGACAGACAGAGAGACAGACAGACTGAGAGACAGACTGACATACAGACATACTGAGAGACAGACAGACAGAGAGACAGACAGAGAGACATACTGGACAGACAGACAGAGAGACAGACTGAGAGACAGACTGAGAGACAGACTAGGAGACAGACTGAGAGACATACTGAGAGACAGACAGACTGAGAGACAGACAAAGAGACAGACATACTGAGAGACAGACTGAGAGACAGACTGAGAGACAGACTGAGAGACAGACTGAGAGACAGACTAAGAGAGACTGAGAGACAGACTGAGAGACAGACTGAGAGACATACAGACTGAGAGACAGACTGAGAGACAGACTGAGAGACAGACTGGGAGACAGACTGAGAGACAGACTGAGAGACAGACTGAGAGACAGACAGAGTGAGAGACAGACAGAGAGACAGACTGAGAGACAGACTGGGAGACAGACTGAGAGACAGACTGAGAGACAGACTGAGAGACAGACAGAGAGACAGACAGACTGAGAGACAGGCAGACTGAGAGACAGTTAGATAGACAGACAGACTGAGAGACAGACAGAGAGACAGACTGACTGAGAGACAGACTGAGAGACAGACTGACAGGCAGACTGAGAGACAGACAGAGAGACAGACAGACTGAGAGACAGACTGACATACAGACATACTGAGAGACAGACAGACAGAGAGACAGACAGAGAGACAGACTGGACAGACAGACAGAGAGACAGACAGACTGGACAGACAGACAGAGAGACAGACTGAGAGACAGACTGAGAGACAGACTAGGAGACAGACTGAGAGACATACTGAGAGACAGACAGACTGAGAGACAGACAAAGAGACAGACATACTGAGAGACAGACTGAGAGACAGACTGAGAGACAGACTGAGAGACAGACTGAGAGACAGACTGAGAGACAGACTAAGAGAGACTGAGAGACAGACTGAGAGACAGACTGAGAGACATACAGACTGAGAGACAGACTGAGAGACAGACTGAGAGACAGACTGGGAGACAGACTGAGAGACAGACTGAGAGACAGACTGAGAGACAGACAGAGTGAGAGACAGACAGAGAGACAGACTGAGAGACAGACTGGGAGACAGACTGAGAGACAGACTGAGAGACAGACTGAGAGACAGACAGACTGAGAGACAGACAGATAGACAGACAGACTGAGAGACAGACTGAGAGACAGACAGAGAGACAGACAGACTGAGAGACAGGCAGACTGAGAGACAGTTAGATAGACAGACAGACTGAGAGACAGACAGAGAGACAGACTGACTGAGAGACAGACTGAGAGACAGACTGACAGACAGACTGAGAGACAGACAGAGATACAGACTGAGAGACAGACAGAGAGACAGACAGACTGAGAGACAGACAGACTGAGAGACAGACAGAGAGACAGACATACTGAGAGACATACTGAGAGACAGACAGAGAGACATACAGAGAGACAGACTGGACAGACAGACAGAGAGACAGACTGAGAGACAGACTGAGAGACAGACAGACTGAGAGACAGACAGAGAGACATACAGACTGAGAGACAGACTGAGAGACAGACCGAGAGACAGACAGATATACAGACTGATAGACAGACAGAGAGACAGGCAGACTGAGAGACAGACAGAGAGACAGACAGACTGAGAGACAGACTGACATACAGACATACTGAGAGACAGACAGACAGAGAGACAGACAGAGAGACATACTGGACAGACAGACAGAGAGACAGACTGAGAGACAGACTGAGAGACAGACTAGGAGACAGACTGAGAGACATACTGAGAGACAGACAGACTGAGAGACAGACAAAGAGACAGACATACTGAGAGACAGACTGAGAGACAGACTGAGAGACAGACTGAGAGACAGACTGAGAGACAGACTAAGAGAGACTGAGAGACAGACTGAGAGACAGACTGAGAGACATACAGACTGAGAGACAGACTGAGAGACAGACTGAGAGACAGACTGGGAGACAGACTGAGAGACAGACTGAGAGACAGACTGAGAGACAGACAGAGTGAGAGACAGACAGAGAGACAGACTGAGAGACAGACTGGGAGACAGACTGAGAGACAGACTGAGAGACAGACTGAGAGACAGACAGACTGAGAGACAGACAGATAGACAGACAGACTGAGAGACAGACTGAGAGACAGACAGAGAGACAGACAGACTGAGAGACAGGCAGACTGAGAGACAGTTAGATAGACAGACAGACTGAGAGACAGACAGAGAGACAGACTGACTGAGAGACAGACTGAGAGACAGACTGACAGACAGACTGAGAGACAGACAGAGATACAGACTGAGAGACAGACAGAGAGACAGACAGACTGAGAGACAGACAGACTGAGAGACAGACAGAGAGACAGACATACTGAGAGACATACTGAGAGACAGACAGAGAGACATACAGAGAGACAGACTGGACAGACAGACAGAGAGACAGACTGAGAGACAGACTGAGAGACAGACTGGGAGACATACTGAGAGACAGACTGAGAGACAGACTGAGAGACAGACAGAGAGACATACAGAGAGACAGACTGGACAGACAGACAGAGAGACAGACTGGGAGACATACTGAGATACAGACTGAGAGACAGACTGAGAGACAGACAGACTGAGAGACAGACAGATAGATAGACAGACAGACAGAGAGGACAGACTGAGAGACAGACTGAGAGACATACAGACTGAGAGACAGACAGAGAGGCAGACTGACAGACATACTGAGAGACAGACAGATAGACAGACAGACAGACAGACTGAGAGACAGACAGAGAAACAGACTGACATACAGACTGCGAGACAGACATACTGAGAGACAGACATACTGAGAGACAGACTGGGAGACAGACAGAGAGACAGACAGAGATACAGACTGAGAGACAGACAGAGAGACAGGCAGACTGAGAGACAGACATATAGACAGACATACTGAGAGACAGACAGAGAGACAGTCGTACTGAGAGACAGACTGACAGACAGACAGACTGAGAGACAGACTGAGAGACAGACTGAGAGAGACTGAGAGACAGCCTGAGAGACAGACAGAGAGACAGACTGAGAGACAGACTGAGAGACAGACTGAGAGACAGACTGGGAGACAGACTGGGAGACAGACTGAGAGACATACTGAGATACAGACAGAGAGACACACAGAGAGACAGACAGAGATACAGACTGAGAGACAGACTGAGAGACAGACTGGGAGACAGGCTGAGAGACAGACTGAGAGACAGACAGAGAGACAGACATACTGAGAGACAGACTGAGAGACAGACAGAGAGACAGACTGAGAGACAGACTGGGAGACAGACTGAGAGACAGACTGAGAGACAGACTGAGAGACAGACAGACTGAGAGACAGACAGATAGACAGACAGACTGAGAGACAGACTGAGAGACAGACAGAGAGACAGACAGACTGAGAGACAGGCAGACTGAGAGACAGTTAGATAGACAGACAGACTGAGAGACAGACAGAGAGACAGACTGACTGAGAGACAGACTGAGAGACAGACTGACAGACAGACTGAGAGACAGACAGAGATACAGACTGAGAGACAGACAGAGAGACAGACAGACTGAGAGACAGACAGACTGAGAGACAGACAGAGAGACAGACATACTGAGAGACATACTGAGAGACAGACAGAGAGACATACAGAGAGACAGACTGGACAGACAGACAGAGAGACAGACTGAGAGACAGACTGAGAGACAGACTGGGAGACATACTGAGAGACAGACTGAGAGACAGACTGAGAGACAGACAGAGAGACATACAGAGAGACAGACTGGACAGACAGACAGAGAGACAGACTGGGAGACATACTGAGATACAGACTGAGAGACAGACTGAGAGACAGACAGACTGAGAGACAGACAGATAGATAGACAGACAGACAGAGAGGACAGACTGAGAGACAGACTGAGAGACATACAGACTGAGAGACAGACAGAGAGGCAGACTGACAGACATACTGAGAGACAGACAGATAGACAGACAGACAGACAGACTGAGAGACAGACAGAGAAACAGACTGACATACAGACTGCGAGACAGACATACTGAGAGACAGACATACTGAGAGACAGACTGGGAGACAGACAGAGAGACAGACAGAGATACAGACTGAGAGACAGACAGAGAGACAGGCAGACTGAGAGACAGACATATAGACAGACATACTGAGAGACAGACAGAGAGACAGTCATACTGAGAGACAGACTGACAGACAGACAGACTGAGAGACAGACTGAGAGACAGACTGAGAGAGACTGAGAGACAGCCTGAGAGACAGACAGAGAGACAGACTGAGAGACAGACTGAGAGACAGACTGAGAGACAGACTGGGAGACAGACTGGGAGACAGACTGAGAGACATACTGAGATACAGACAGAGAGACACACAGAGAGACAGACAGAGATACAGACTGAGAGACAGACTGAGAGACAGACTGGGAGACATGCTGAGAGACAGACTGAGAGACAGACAGAGAGACAGACATACTGAGAGACAGACTGAGAGACAGACAGAGAGACAGACAGACAGAGGGACATACTGGACAGACAGACAGAGAGACAGACTGAGAGACAGACTGAGAGACAGACTGAGAGACAGACTGAGAGACAGACTGGGAGACAGACTGAGAGACAGACTGAAATACAGACTGAGATACAGACATACTGAGAGACAGACAGATAGACAGACAGAGAGGACAGACTGAGAGACATACTGAGAGACAGACAGACTGAGAGACAGGCAGACTGAGAGACAGGCAGACTGAGAGACAAACAGATAGACAGACAAACATAATGAGAGACAGACAGAGAGACATACTGACAGACAGACTGAGAGACAGACAGAGAGACAGACTGACTGAGATACATACTGACAGACAGACTGAGAGACAGACAGACTGAGAGACAGACAGAGAGACATACAGACTGAGAGACAGACTGAGAGACAGACAGAGAGACAGACAGAGATACAGACTGATAGACAGACAGAGAGACAGGCAGACTGAGAGACAGACAGAGAGACAGACAGACTGAGAGACAGACTGACATACAGACAGACTGAGAGACAGACAGACAGAGAGACAGACAGAGAGACAGACTGGACAGACAGACAGAGAGACAGACTGGACAGACAGACAGAGAGACAGACTGAGAGACAGACTGAGAGACAGACTAGGAGACAGACTGAGAGACATACTGAGAGACAGACAGACTGAGAGACAGACAAAGAGACAGACAAACTGAGATACAGACAGAAAGACAGACAGACTGAGAGACAGATTGACAGACAGACAGACTGAGAGACAGACAGAGAGACATACAGACTGATAGACAGACTGAGAGACAGACAGACAGACAGACAGACAGACTGAGAGACAGACTGAGATACAGACTGGGAGACAGACTGAGAGACAGACTGAGAGACAGACATACTGAGAGACAGACAGAGAGACAGACAGACATAGAGGACAGACTGCGAGACAGACTGAGAGACAGACAGAGAGACAGACTGAGAGACATACTGAGAGACAGACAGACTGATAGACAGACAGACTGAGAGACAGACTGACAGACAGACAGACATACAGACTGAGAGACATACATACTGAGAGACAGACTGAGAGACAGACAGAGAGACAGACAGAGAGACAGACAGAGAGATAGACTGATAGACAGACTGGGAGACAGACAGAGAGACAGACAGACTGAGAGACAGACAGACAGAGAGACAGACAGATATACAGACTGGACAGACAGACAGAGAGACAGACTGGACAGACAGACAGAGAGACAGACTGAGAGACAGACTGAGAGACAGACTAGGAGACAGACTGATAGACATACTGAGAGACAGACAGACTGAGAGACAGACAAAGAGACAGACAAACTGAGATACATACAGAAAGACAGACAGACTGAGAGACAGATTGACAGACAGACAGACTGAGAGACAGACAGAGAGACAGACTGAGAGACAGACTGAGAGACAGACTGACATACAGACAGACTGAGAGACAGACAGACAGAGAGACAGACAGAGAGACAGACTGGACAGACAGACAGAGAGACAGACTGGACAGACAGACAGAGAGACAGACTGAGAGACAGACTAGGAGACAGACTGAGAGACATACTGAGACAGACAGACTGAGAGACAGACAAAGAGACAGACAAACTGAGATACAGACAGAAAGACAGACAGACTGAGAGACAGATTGACAGACAGACAGACAGAGAGACATACAGACTGATAGACAGACTGAGAGACAGACAGACAGACAGACAGACAGACAGACAGACAGACAGACAGACAGACTGAGAGACAGACTGAGAGACAGACTGAGATACAGACTGGGAGACAGACTGAGAGACAGACTGAGAGACAGACATACTGAGAGACAGACAGAGAGACAGACAGACATAGAGGACAGACTGCGAGACAGACTGAGAGACAGACAGACAGAGGGACATACTGGACAGACAGACAGAGAGACAGACTGAGAGACAGACTGAGAGACAGACTGAGAGACAGACTGAGAGACAGACTGGGAGACAGACTGAGAGACAGACTGAAATACAGACTGACATTCAGACATACTGAGAGACAGACAGATAGACAGACAGAGTGGACAGACTGAGAGACATACTGAGAGACAGACAGACTGAGAGACAGGCAGACTGAGAGACAGGCAGACTGAGAGACAAACAGATAGACAGACAAACATAATGAGAGACAGACAGAGAGACATACTGACAGACAGACTGAGAGACAGACAGAGAGACAGACTGACTGAGATACATACTGACAGACAGACTGAGAGACAGACAGACTGAGAGACAGACAGAGAGACATACAGACTGAGAGACAGACTGAGAGACAGACAGAGAGACAGACAGAGATACAGACTGATAGACAGACAGAGAGACAGGCAGACTGAGAGACAGACAGAGAGACAGACAGACTGAGAGACAGACTGACATACAGACATACTGAGAGACAGACAGACAGAGAGACAGACAGAGAGACAGACTGGACAGACAGACAGAGAGACAGACAGACTGGACAGACAGACAGAGAGACAGACTGAGAGACAGACTGAGAGACAGACTAGGAGACAGACTGAGAGACATACTGAGAGACAGACAGACTGAGAGACAGACAAAGAGACAGACATACTGAGAGACAGACTGAGAGACAGACTGAGAGACAGACTGAGAGACAGACTGAGAGACAGACTGAGAGACAGACTAAGAGAGACTGAGAGACAGACTGAGAGACAGACTGAGAGACATACAGACTGAGAGACAGACTGAGAGACAGACTGAGAGACAGACTGGGAGACAGACTGAGAGACAGACTGAGAGACAGACTGAGAGACAGACAGAGTGAGAGACAGACAGAGAGACAGACTGAGAGACAGACTGGGAGACAGACTGAGAGACAGACTGAGAGACAGACTGAGAGACAGACAGACTGAGAGACAGACAGATAGACAGACAGACTGAGAGACAGACTGAGAGACAGACAGAGAGACAGACAGACTGAGAGACAGGCAGACTGAGAGACAGTTAGATAGACAGACAGACTGAGAGACAGACAGAGAGACAGACTGACTGAGAGACAGACTGAGAGACAGACTGACAGACAGACTGAGAGACAGACAGAGATACAGACTGAGAGACAGACAGAGAGACAGACAGACTGAGAGACAGACAGACTGAGAGACAGACAGAGAGACAGACATACTGAGAGACATACTGAGAGACAGACAGAGAGACATACAGAGAGACAGACTGGACAGACAGACAGAGAGACAGACTGAGAGACAGACTGAGAGACAGACAGACTGAGAGACAGACAGAGAGACATACAGACTGAGAGACAGACTGAGAGACAGACCGAGAGACAGACAGATATACAGACTGATAGACAGACAGAGAGACAGGCAGACTGAGAGACAGACAGAGAGACAGACAGACTGAGAGACAGACTGACATACAGACATACTGAGAGACAGACAGACAGAGAGACAGACAGAGAGACAGACTGGACAGACAGACAGAGAGACATACTGGACAGACAGACAGAGAGACAGACTGAGAGACAGACTGAGAGACAGACTAGGAGACAGACTGAGAGACATACTGAGAGACAGACAGACTGAGAGACAGACAAAGAGACAGACATACTGAGAGACAGACTGAGAGACAGACTGAGAGACAGACTGAGAGACAGACTGAGAGACAGACAGACTGAGAGACAGGCAGACTGAGAGAGACTGAGAGAGACTAAGAGAGACTGAGAGACAGACTGAGACTGAGACTGAGAGAGACTAAGAGAGACTGAGAGACAGACTGAGAGACAGACTGAGAGACATACAGACTGAGAGACAGACTGAGAGACAGACTGAGAGACAGACTGGGAGACAGACTGAGAGACAGACTGAGAGACAGACTGAGAGACAGACAGAGTGAGAGACAGACAGAGAGACAGACTGAGAGACAGACTGGGAGACAGACTGAGAGACAGACTGAGAGACAGACTGAGAGACAGACAGACTGAGAGACAGACAGATATACAGACAGACTGAGAGACAGACTGAGAGACAGACAGAGAGACAGACAGACTGAGAGACAGGCAGACTGAGAGACAGTTAGATAGACAGACAGACTGAGAGACAGACAGAGAGACAGACTGACTGAGAGACAGACTGAGAGACAGACTGACAGACAGACTGAGAGACAGACAGAGATACAGACTGAGAGACAGACAGAGAGACAGACAGACTGAGAGACAGACAGACTGAGAGACAGACAGAGAGACAGACATACTGAGAGACATACTGAGAGACAGACAGAGAGACATACAGATAGACAGACTGGACAGACAGACAGAGAGACAGACTGAGAGACAGACTGAGAGACAGACTGGGAGACATACTGAGAGACAGACTGAGAGACAGACTGAGAGACAGACAGAGAGACATACAGAGAGACAGACTGGACAGACAGACAGAGAGACAGACTGGGAGACATACTGAGATACAGACTGAGAGACAGACTGAGAGACAGACAGACTGAGAGACAGACAGATAGATAGACAGACAGACAGAGAGGACAGACTGAGAGACAGACTGAGAGACATACAGACTGAGAGACAGACAGAGAGGCAGACTGACAGACATACTGAGAGACAGACAGATAGACAGACAGACAGACAGACTGAGAGACAGACAGAGAAACAGACTGACATACAGACTGCGAGACAGACATACTGAGAGACAGACATACTGAGAGACAGACTGGGAGACAGACAGAGAGACAGACAGAGATACAGACTGAGAGACAGACAGAGAGACAGGCAGACTGAGAGACAGACATATAGACAGACATACTGAGAGACAGACAGAGAGACAGACAGAGAGACAGACATACTGAGAGACAGACTGAGAGACAGACAGAGAGACAGACAGACAGAGGGACATACTGGACAGACAGACAGAGAGACAGACTGAGAGACAGACTGAGAGACAGACTGAGAGACAGACTGAGAGACAGACTGGGAGACAGACTGAGAGACAGACTGAAATACAGACTGAGATACAGACATACTGAGAGACAGACAGATAGACAGACAGAGAGGACAGACTGAGAGACATACTGAGAGACAGACAGACTGAGAGACAGGCAGACTGAGAGACAGGCAGACTGAGAGACAAACAGATAGACAGACAAACATAATGAGAGACAGACAGAGAGACATACTGACAGACAGACTGAGAGACAGACAGAGAGACAGACTGACTGAGATACATACTGACAGACAGACTGAGAGACAGACAGACTGAGAGACAGACAGAGAGACATACAGACTGAGAGACAGACTGAGAGACAGACAGAGAGACAGACAGAGATACAGACTGATAGACAGACAGAGAGACAGGCAGACTGAGAGACAGACAGAGAGACAGACAGACTGAGAGACAGACTGACATACAGACAGACTGAGAGACAGACAGACAGAGAGACAGACAGAGAGACAGACTGGACAGACAGACAGAGAGACAGACTGGACAGACAGACAGAGAGACAGACTGAGAGACAGACTGAGAGACAGACTAGGAGACAGACTGAGAGACATACTGAGAGACAGACAGACTGAGAGACAGACAAAGAGACAGACAAACTGAGATACAGACAGAAAGACAGACAGACTGAGAGACAGATTGACAGACAGACAGACTGAGAGACAGACAGAGAGACATACAGACTGATAGACAGACTGAGAGACAGACAGACAGACAGACAGACTGAGAGACAGACTGAGATACAGACTGGGAGACAGACTGAGAGACAGACTGAGAGACAGACATACTGAGAGACAGACAGAGAGACAGACAGACATAGAGGACAGACTGCGAGACAGACTGAGAGACAGACAGAGAGACAGACTGAGAGACATACTGAGAGACAGACAGACTGATAGACAGACAGACTGAGAGACAGACTGACAGACAGACAGACATACAGACTGAGAGACATACATACTGAGAGACAGACTGAGAGACAGACAGAGAGACAGACAGAGAGACAGACAGAGAGATAGACTGATAGACAGACTGGGAGACAGACAGAGAGACAGACAGACTGAGAGACAGACAGACAGAGAGACAGACAGATATACAGACTGGACAGACAGACAGAGAGACAGACTGGACAGACAGACAGAGAGACAGACTGAGAGACAGACTGAGAGACAGACTAGGAGACAGACTGATAGACATACTGAGAGACAGACAGACTGAGAGACAGACAAAGAGACAGACAAACTGAGATACATACAGAAAGACAGACAGACTGAGAGACAGATTGACAGACAGACAGACTGAGAGACAGACAGAGAGACAGACTGAGAGATAGACTGAGAGACAGACTGACATACAGACATACTGAGAGACAGACAGACTGAGAGACAGACAAAGAGACAGACAAACTGAGATACATACAGAAAGACAGACAGACTGAGAGACAGATTGACAGACAGACAGACTGAGAGACAGACAGAGAGACAGACTGAGAGACAGACTGAGAGACAGACTGACATACAGACAGACTGAGAGACAGACAGACAGAGAGACAGACAGAGAGACAGACTGGACAGACAGACAGAGAGACAGACTGGACAGACAGACAGAGAGACAGACTGAGAGACAGACTAGGAGACAGACTGAGAGACATACTGAGACAGACAGACTGAGAGACAGACAAAGAGACAGACAAACTGAGATACAGACAGAAAGACAGACAGACTGAGAGACAGATTGACAGACAGACAGACAGAGAGACATACAGACTGATAGACAGACTGAGAGACAGACAGACAGACAGACAGACAGACAGACAGACAGACAGACAGACTGAGAGACAGACTGAGAGACAGACTGAGATACAGACTGGGAGACAGACTGAGAGACAGACTGAGAGACAGACATACTGAGAGACAGACAGAGAGACAGACAGACATAGAGGACAGACTGCGAGACAGACTGAGAGACAGACAGACAGAGGGACATACTGGACAGACAGACAGAGAGACAGACTGAGAGACAGACTGAGAGACAGACTGAGAGACAGACTGAGAGACAGACTGGGAGACAGACTGAGAGACAGACTGAAATACAGACTGACATTCAGACATACTGAGAGACAGACAGATAGACAGACAGAGTGGACAGACTGAGAGACATACTGAGAGACAGACAGACTGAGAGACAGGCAGACTGAGAGACAGGCAGACTGAGAGACAAACAGATAGACAGACAAACATAATGAGAGACAGACAGAGAGACATACTGACAGACAGACTGAGAGACAGACAGAGAGACAGACTGACTGAGATACATACTGACAGACAGACTGAGAGACAGACAGACTGAGAGACAGACAGAGAGACATACAGACTGAGAGACAGACTGAGAGACAGACAGAGAGACAGACAGAGATACAGACTGATAGACAGACAGAGAGACAGGCAGACTGAGAGACAGACAGAGAGACAGACAGACTGAGAGACAGACTGACATACAGACATACTGAGAGACAGACAGACAGAGAGACAGACAGAGAGACAGACTGGACAGACAGACAGAGAGACAGACAGACTGGACAGACAGACAGAGAGACAGACTGAGAGACAGACTGAGAGACAGACTAGGAGACAGACTGAGAGACATACTGAGAGACAGACAGACTGAGAGACAGACAAAGAGACAGACATACTGAGAGACAGACTGAGAGACAGACTGAGAGACAGACTGAGAGACAGACTGAGAGACAGACTGAGAGACAGACTAAGAGAGACTGAGAGACAGACTGAGAGACAGACTGAGAGACATACAGACTGAGAGACAGACTGAGAGACAGACTGAGAGACAGACTGGGAGACAGACTGAGAGACAGACTGAGAGACAGACTGAGAGACAGACAGAGTGAGAGACAGACAGAGAGACAGACTGAGAGACAGACTGGGAGACAGACTGAGAGACAGACTGAGAGACAGACTGAGAGACAGACAGACTGAGAGACAGACAGATAGACAGACAGACTGAGAGACAGACTGAGAGACAGACAGAGAGACAGACAGACTGAGAGACAGGCAGACTGAGAGACAGTTAGATAGACAGACAGACTGAGAGACAGACAGAGAGACAGACTGACTGAGAGACAGACTGAGAGACAGACTGACAGACAGACTGAGAGACAGACAGAGATACAGACTGAGAGACAGACAGAGAGACAGACAGACTGAGAGACAGACAGACTGAGAGACAGACAGAGAGACAGACATACTGAGAGACATACTGAGAGACAGACAGAGAGACATACAGAGAGACAGACTGGACAGACAGACAGAGAGACAGACTGAGAGACAGACTGAGAGACATACAGACTGAGAGACAGACAGAGAGACATACAGACTGAGAGACAGACTGAGAGACAGACCGAGAGACAGACAGATATACAGACTGATAGACAGACAGAGAGACAGGCAGACTGAGAGACAGACAGAGAGACAGACAGACTGAGAGACAGACTGACATACAGACATACTGAGAGACAGACAGACAGAGAGACAGACAGAGAGACAGACTGGACAGACAGACAGAGAGACATACTGGACAGACAGACAGAGAGACAGACTGAGAGACAGACTGAGAGACAGACTAGGAGACAGACTGAGAGACATACTGAGAGACAGACAGACTGAGAGACAGACAAAGAGACAGACATACTGAGAGACAGACTGAGAGACAGACTGAGAGACAGACTGAGAGACAGACTGAGAGACAGACTAAGAGAGACTGAGAGACAGACTGAGAGACAGACTGAGAGACATACAGACTGAGAGACAGACTGAGAGACAGACTGAGAGACAGACTGGGAGACAGACTGAGAGACAGACTGAGAGACAGACTGAGAGACAGACAGAGTGAGAGACAGACAGAGAGACAGACTGAGAGACAGACTGGGAGACAGACTGAGAGACAGACTGAGAGACAGACTGAGAGACAGACAGACTGAGAGACAGACAGATAGACAGACAGACTGAGAGACAGACTGAGAGACAGACAGAGAGACAGACAGACTGAGAGACAGGCAGACTGAGAGACAGTTAGATAGACAGACAGACTGAGAGACAGACAGAGAGACAGACTGACTGAGAGACAGACTGAGAGACAGACTGACAGACAGACTGAGAGACAGACAGAGATACAGACTGAGAGACAGACAGAGAGACAGACAGACTGAGAGACAGACAGACTGAGAGACAGACAGAGAGACAGACATACTGAGAGACATACTGAGAGACAGACAGAGAGACATACAGAGAGACAGACTGGACAGACAGACAGAGAGACAGACTGAGAGACAGACTGAGAGACAGACTGGGAGACATACTGAGAGACAGACTGAGAGACAGACTGAGAGACAGACAGAGAGACATACAGAGAGACAGACTGGACAGACAGACAGAGAGACAGACTGGGAGACATACTGAGATACAGACTGAGAGACAGACTGAGAGACAGACAGACTGAGAGACAGACAGATAGATAGACAGACAGACAGAGAGGACAGACTGAGAGACAGACTGAGAGACATACAGACTGAGAGACAGACAGAGAGGCAGACTGACAGACATACTGAGAGACAGACAGATAGACAGACAGACAGACAGACTGAGAGACAGACAGAGAAACAGACTGACATACAGACTGCGAGACAGACATACTGAGAGACAGACATACTGAGAGACAGACTGGGAGACAGACAGAGAGACAGACAGAGATACAGACTGAGAGACAGACAGAGAGACAGGCAGACTGAGAGACAGACATATAGACAGACATACTGAGAGACAGACAGAGAGACAGACAGAGAGACAGACATACTGAGAGACAGACTGAGAGACAGACAGAGAGACAGACAGACAGAGGGACATACTGGACAGACAGACAGAGAGACAGACTGAGAGACAGACTGAGAGACAGACTGAGAGACAGACTGAGAGACAGACTGGGAGACAGACTGAGAGACAGACTGAAATACAGACTGAGATACAGACATACTGAGAGACAGACAGATATACAGACAGAGAGGACAGACTGAGAGACATACTGAGAGACAGACAGACTGAGAGACAGGCAGACTGAGAGACAGGCAGACTGAGAGACAAACAGATAGACAGACAAACATAATGAGAGACAGACAGAGAGACATACTGACAGACAGACTGAGAGACAGACAGAGAGACAGACTGACTGAGATACATACTGACAGACAGACTGAGAGACAGACAGACTGAGAGACAGACAGAGAGACATACAGACTGAGAGACAGACTGAGAGACAGACATAGAGACAGACAGAGATACAGACTGATAGACAGACAGAGAGACAGGCAGACTGAGAGACAGACAGAGAGACAGACTGGACAGACAGACAGAGAGACAGACTGGGAGACATACTGAGATACAGACTGAGAGACAGACTGAGAGACAGACAGACTGAGAGACAGACAGATAGATAGACAGACAGACAGAGAGGACAGACTGAGAGACAGACTGAGAGACATACAGACTGAGAGACAGACAGAGAGGCAGACTGACAGACATACTGAGAGACAGACAGATAGACAGACAGACAGACAGACTGAGAGACAGACAGAGAAACAGACTGACATACAGACTGCGAGACAGACATACTGAGAGACAGACATACTGAGAGACAGACAGAGAGACAGACAGACAGAGGGACATACTGGACAGACAGACAGAGAGACAGACTGAGAGACAGACTGAGAGACAGACTGAGAGACAGACTGAGAGACAGACTGGGAGACAGACTGAGAGACAGACTGAAATACAGACTGAGATACAGACATACTGAGAGACAGACAGATAGACAGACAGAGAGGACAGACTGAGAGACATACTGAGAGACAGACAGACTGAGAGACAGGCAGACTGAGAGACAGGCAGACTGAGAGACAAACAGATAGACAGACAAACATAATGAGAGACAGACAGAGAGACATACTGACAGACAGACTGAGAGACAGACAGAGAGACAGACTGACTGAGATACATACTGACAGACAGACTGAGAGACAGACAGACTGAGAGACAGACAGAGAGACATACAGACTGAGAGACAGACTGAGAGACAGACAGAGAGACAGACAGAGATACAGACTGATAGACAGACAGAGAGACAGGCAGACTGAGAGACAGACTGAGAGACAGACTGAGAGACAGACTGGGAGACAGACTGAGAGACAGACTGAGAGACAGACTGAGAGACAGACTGAGAGACAGACTGGGAGACAGACTGAGAGACAGACTGAAATACAGACTGAGATACAGACATACTGAGAGACAGACAGATAGACAGACAGAGAGGACAGACAGAGATACAGACTGAGAGACAGACAGAGAGACAGGCAGACTGAGAGACAGACATATAGACAGACATACTGAGAGACAGACAGAGAGACAGTCATACTGAGAGACAGACTGACAGACAGACAGACTGAGAGACAGACTGAGAGACAGACTGAGAGAGACTGAGAGACAGCCTGAGAGACAGACAGAGAGACAGACTGAGAGACAGACTGAGAGACAGACTGAGAGACAGACTGGGAGACAGACTGGGAGACAGACTGAGAGACATACTGAGATACAGACAGAGAGACACACAGAGAGACAGACAGAGATACAGACTGAGAGACAGACTGAGAGACAGACTGGGAGACATGCTGAGAGACAGACTGAGAGACAGACAGAGAGACAGACATACTGAGAGACAGACTGAGAGACAGACAGAGAGACAGACAGACAGAGGGACATACTGGACAGACAGACAGAGAGACAGACTGAGAGACAGACTGAGAGACAGACTGAGAGACAGACTGAGAGACAGACTGGGAGACAGACTGAGAGACAGACTGAAATACAGACTGAGATACAGACATACTGAGAGACAGACAGATAGACAGACAGAGAGGACAGACTGAGAGACATACTGAGAGACAGACAGACTGAGAGACAGGCAGACTGAGAGACAGGCAGACTGAGAGACAAACAGATAGACAGACAAACATAATGAGAGACAGACAGAGAGACATACTGACAGACAGACTGAGAGACAGACAGAGAGACAGACTGACTGAGATACATACTGACAGACAGACTGAGAGACAGACAGACTGAGAGACAGACAGAGAGACATACAGACTGAGAGACAGACTGAGAGACAGACAGAGAGACAGACAGAGATACAGACTGATAGACAGACAGAGAGACAGGCAGACTGAGAGACAGACAGAGAGACAGACAGACTGAGAGACAGACTGACATACAGACAGACTGAGAGACAGACAGACAGAGAGACAGACAGAGAGACAGACTGGACAGACAGACAGAGAGACAGACTGGACAGACAGACAGAGAGACAGACTGAGAGACAGACTGAGAGACAGACTAGGAGACAGACTGAGAGACATACTGAGAGACAGACAGACTGAGAGACAGACAAAGAGACAGACAAACTGAGATACAGACAGAAAGACAGACAGACTGAGAGACAGATTGACAGACAGACAGACTGAGAGACAGACAGAGAGACATACAGACTGATAGACAGACTGAGAGACAGACAGACAGACAGACAGACAGACAGACAGACTGAGAGACAGACTGAGATACAGACTGGGAGACAGACTGAGAGACAGACTGAGAGACAGACATACTGAGAGACAGACAGAGAGACAGACAGACATAGAGGACAGACTGCGAGACAGACTGAGAGACAGACAGAGAGACAGACTGAGAGACATACTGAGAGACAGACAGACTGATAGACAGACAGACTGAGAGACAGACTGACAGACAGACAGACATACAGACTGAGAGACATACATACTGAGAGACAGACTGAGAGACAGACAGAGAGACAGACAGAGAGACAGACAGAGAGATAGACTGATAGACAGACTGGGAGACAGACAGAGAGACAGACAGACTGAGAGACAGACAGACAGAGAGACAGACAGATATACAGACTGGACAGACAGACAGAGAGACAGACTGGACAGACAGACAGAGAGACAGACTGAGAGACAGACTGAGAGACAGACTAGGAGACAGACTGATAGACATACTGAGAGACAGACAGACTGAGAGACAGACAAAGAGACAGACAAACTGAGATACATACAGAAAGACAGACAGACTGAGAGACAGATTGACAGACAGACAGACTGAGAGACAGACAGAGAGACAGACTGAGAGACAGACTGAGAGACAGACTGACATACAGACAGACTGAGAGACAGACAGACAGAGAGACAGACAGAGAGACAGACTGGACAGACAGACAGAGAGACAGACTGGACAGACAGACAGAGAGACAGACTGAGAGACAGACTAGGAGACAGACTGAGAGACATACTGAGACAGACAGACTGAGAGACAGACAAAGAGACAGACAAACTGAGATACAGACAGAAAGACAGACAGACTGAGAGACAGATTGACAGACAGACAGACAGAGAGACATACAGACTGATAGACAGACTGAGAGACAGACAGACAGACAGACAGACAGACAGACAGACAGACAGACAGACTGAGAGACAGACTGAGAGACAGACTGAGATACAGACTGGGAGACAGACTGAGAGACAGACTGAGAGACAGACATACTGAGAGACAGACAGAGAGACAGACAGACATAGAGGACAGACTGCGAGACAGACTGAGAGACAGACAGACAGAGGGACATACTGGACAGACAGACAGAGAGACAGACTGAGAGACAGACTGAGAGACAGACTGAGAGACAGACTGAGAGACAGACTGGGAGACAGACTGAGAGACAGACTGAAATACAGACTGACATTCAGACATACTGAGAGACAGACAGATAGACAGACAGAGTGGACAGACTGAGAGACATACTGAGAGACAGACAGACTGAGAGACAGGCAGACTGAGAGACAGGCAGACTGAGAGACAAACAGATAGACAGACAAACATAATGAGAGACAGACAGAGAGACATACTGACAGACAGACTGAGAGACAGACAGAGAGACAGACTGACTGAGATACATACTGACAGACAGACTGAGAGACAGACAGACTGAGAGACAGACAGAGAGACATACAGACTGAGAGACAGACTGAGAGACAGACAGAGAGACAGACAGAGATACAGACTGATAGACAGACAGAGAGACAGGCAGACTGAGAGACAGACAGAGAGACAGACAGACTGAGAGACAGACTGACATACAGACATACTGAGAGACAGACAGACAGAGAGACAGACAGAGAGACAGACTGGACAGACAGACAGAGAGAGAGACAGACTGGACAGACAGACAGAGAGACAGACTGAGAGACAGACTGAGAGACAGACTAGGAGACAGACTGAGAGACATACTGAGAGACAGACAGACTGAGAGACAGACAAAGAGACAGACATACTGAGAGACAGACTGAGAGACAGACTGAGAGACAGACTGAGAGACAGACTGAGAGACAGACTGAGAGACAGACTAAGAGAGACTGAGAGACAGACTGAGAGACAGACTGAGAGACATACAGACTGAGAGACAGACTGAGAGACAGACTGAGAGACAGACTGGGAGACAGACTGAGAGACAGACTGAGAGACAGACTGAGAGACAGACAGAGTGAGAGACAGACAGAGAGACAGACTGAGAGACAGACTGGGAGACAGACTGAGAGACAGACTGAGAGACAGACTGAGAGACAGACAGACTGAGAGACAGACAGATAGACAGACAGACTGAGAGACAGACTGAGAGACAGACAGAGAGACAGACAGACTGAGAGACAGGCAGACTGAGAGACAGTTAGATAGACAGACAGACTGAGAGACAGACAGAGAGACAGACTGACTGAGAGACAGACTGAGAGACAGACTGACAGACAGACTGAGAGACAGACAGAGATACAGACTGAGAGACAGACAGAGAGACAGACAGACTGAGAGACAGACAGACTGAGAGACAGACAGAGAGACAGACATACTGAGAGACATACTGAGAGACAGACAGAGAGACATACAGAGAGACAGACTGGACAGACAGACAGAGAGACAGACTGAGAGACAGACTGAGAGACAGACAGACTGAGAGACAGACAGAGAGACATACAGACTGAGAGACAGACTGAGAGACAGACCGAGAGACAGACAGATATACAGACTGAGAGACAGACTGAGAGACAGACAGACTGAGAGACAGACAGAGAGACATACAGACTGAGAGACAGACTGAGAGACAGACCGAGAGACAGACAGATATACAGACTGATAGACAGACAGAGAGACAGGCAGACTGAGAGACAGACAGAGAGACAGACAGACTGAGAGACAGACTGACATACAGACATACTGAGAGACAGACAGACAGAGAGACAGACAGAGAGACAGACTGGACAGACAGACAGAGAGACATACTGGACAGACAGACAGAGAGACAGACTGAGAGACAGACTGAGAGACAGACTAGGAGACAGACTGAGAGACATACTGAGAGACAGACAGACTGAGAGACAGACAAAGAGACAGACATACTGAGAGACAGACTGAGAGACAGACTGAGAGACAGACTGAGAGACAGACTGAGAGACAGACTAAGAGAGACTGAGAGACAGACTGAGAGACAGACTGAGAGACATACAGACTGAGAGACAGACTGAGAGACAGACTGAGAGACAGACTGGGAGACAGACTGAGAGACAGACTGAGAGACAGACTGAGAGACAGACAGAGTGAGAGACAGACAGAGAGACAGACTGAGAGACAGACTGGGAGACAGACTGAGAGACAGACAGACTGAGAGACAGACAGATATACAGACAGACTGAGAGACAGACTGAGAGACAGACAGAGAGACAGACAGACTGAGAGACAGGCAGACTGAGAGACAGTTAGATAGACAGACAGACTGAGAGACAGACAGAGAGACAGACTGACTGAGAGACAGACTGAGAGACAGACTGACAGACAGACTGAGAGACAGACAGAGATACAGACTGAGAGACAGACAGAGAGACAGACAGACTGAGAGACAGACAGACTGAGAGACAGACAGAGAGACAGACATACTGAGAGACATACTGAGAGACAGACAGAGAGACATACAGATAGACAGACTGGACAGACAGACAGAGAGACAGACTGAGAGACAGACTGAGAGACAGACTGGGAGACATACTGAGAGACAGACTGAGAGACAGACTGAGAGACAGACAGAGAGACATACAGAGAGACATACTGGACAGACAGACAGAGAGACAGACTGGGAGACATACTGAGATACAGACTGAGAGACAGACTGAGAGACAGACAGACTGAGAGACAGACAGATAGATAGACAGACAGACAGAGAGGACAGACTGAGAGACAGACTGAGAGACATACAGACTGAGAGACAGACAGAGAGGCAGACTGACAGACATACTGAGAGACAGACAGATAGACAGACAGACAGACAGACTGAGAGACAGACAGAGAAACAGACTGACATACAGACTGCGAGACAGACATACTGAGAGACAGACATACTGAGAGACAGACTGGGAGACAGACAGAGAGACAGACAGAGATACAGACTGAGAGACAGACAGAGAGACAGGCAGACTGAGAGACAGACATATAGACAGACATACTGAGAGACAGACAGAGAGACAGACAGAGAGACATACATACTGAGAGACAGACTGAGAGACAGACAGAGAGACAGACAGACAGAGGGACATACTGGACAGACAGACAGAGAGACAGACTGAGAGACAGACTGAGAGACAGACTGAGAGACAGACTGAGAGACAGACTGGGAGACAGACTGAGAGACAGACTGAAATACAGACTGAGATACAGACATACTGAGAGACAGACAGATAGACAGACAGAGAGGACAGACTGAGAGACATACTGAGAGACAGACAGACTGAGAGACAGGCAGACTGAGAGACAGGCAGACTGAGAGACAAACAGATAGACAGACAAACATAATGAGAGACAGACAGAGAGACATACTGACAGACAGACTGAGAGACAGACAGAGAGACAGACTGACTGAGATACATACTGACAGACAGACTGAGAGACAGACAGACTGAGAGACAGACAGAGAGACATACAGACTGAGAGACAGACTGAGAGACAGACAGAGAGACAGACAGAGATACAGACTGATAGACAGACAGAGAGACAGGCAGACTGAGAGACAGACAGAGAGACAGACAGACTGAGAGACAGACTGACATACAGACAGACTGAGAGACAGACAGACAGAGAGACAGACAGAGAGACAGACTGGACAGACAGACAGAGAGACAGACTGGACAGACAGACAGAGAGACAGACTGAGAGACAGACTGAGAGACAGACTAGGAGACAGACTGAGAGACATACTGAGAGACAGACAGACTGAGAGACAGACAAAGAGACAGACAAACTGAGATACAGACAGAAAGACAGACAGACTGAGAGACAGATTGACAGACAGACAGACTGAGAGACAGACAGAGAGACATACAGACTGATAGACAGACTGAGAGACAGACAGACAGACAGACAGACAGACTGAGAGACAGACTGAGATACAGACTGGGAGACAGACTGAGAGACAGACTGAGAGACAGACATACTGAGAGACAGACAGAGAGACAGACAGACATAGAGGACAGACTGCGAGACAGACTGAGAGACAGACAGAGAGACAGACTGAGAGACATACTGAGAGACAGACAGACTGATAGACAGACAGACTGAGAGACAGACTGACAGACAGACAGACATACAGACTGAGAGACATACATACTGAGAGACAGACTGAGAGACAGACAGAGAGACAGACAGAGAGACAGACAGAGAGATAGACTGATAGACAGACTGGGAGACAGACAGAGAGACAGACAGACTGAGAGACAGACAGACAGAGAGACAGACAGATATACAGACTGGACAGACATACAGAGAGACAGACTGGACAGACAGACAGAGAGACAGACTGAGAGACAGACTGAGAGACAGACTAGGAGACAGACTGATAGACATACTGAGAGACAGACAGACTGAGAGACAGACAAAGAGACAGACAAACTGAGATACATACAGAAAGACAGACAGACTGAGAGACAGATTGACAGACAGACAGACTGAGAGACAGACAGAGAGACAGACTGAGAGATAGACTGAGAGACAGACTGACATACAGACATACTGAGAGACAGACAGACTGAGAGACAGACAAAGAGACAGACAAACTGAGATACATACAGAAAGACAGACAGACTGAGAGACAGATTGACAGACAGACAGACTGAGAGACAGACAGAGAGACAGACTGAGAGACAGACTGAGAGACAGACTGACATACAGACAGACTGAGAGACAGACAGACAGAGAGACAGACAGAGAGACAGACTGGACAGACAGACAGAGAGACAGACTGGACAGACAGACAGAGAGACAGACTGAGAGACAGACTAAGAGACAGACTGAGAGACATACTGAGACAGACAGACTGAGAGACAGACAAAGAGACAGACAAACTGAGATACAGACAGAAAGACAGACAGACTGAGAGACAGATTGACAGACAGACAGACAGAGAGACATACAGACTGATAGACAGACTGAGAGACAGACAGACAGACAGACAGACAGACAGACAGACAGACTGAGAGACAGACTGAGAGACAGACTGAGATACAGACTGGGAGACAGACTGAGAGACAGACTGAGAGACAGACATACTGAGAGACAGACAGAGAGACAGACAGACATAGAGGACAGACTGCGAGACAGACTGAGAGACAGACAGACAGAGGGACATACTGGACAGACAGACAGAGAGACAGACTGAGAGACAGACTGAGAGACAGACTGAGAGACAGACTGAGAGACAGACTGGGAGACAGACTGAGAGACAGACTGAAATACAGACTGACATTCAGACATACTGAGAGACAGACAGATAGACAGACAGAGTGGACAGACTGAGAGACATACTGAGAGACAGACAGACTGAGAGACAGGCAGACTGAGAGACAGGCAGACTGAGAGACAAACAGATAGACAGATAAACATAATGAGAGACAGACAGAGAGACATACTGACAGACAGACTGAGAGACAGACAGAGAGACAGACTGACTGAGATACATACTGACAGACAGACTGAGAGACAGACAGACTGAGAGACAGACAGAGAGACATACAGACTGAGAGACAGACTGAGAGACAGACAGAGAGACAGACAGAGATACAGACTGATAGACAGACAGAGAGACAGGCAGACTGAGAGACAGACAGAGAGACAGACAGACTGAGAGACAGACTGACATACAGACATACTGAGAGACAGACAGACAGAGAGACAGACAGAGAGACAGACTGGACAGACAGACAGAGAGACAGACAGACTGGACAGACAGACAGAGAGACAGACTGAGAGACAGACTGAGAGACAGACTAGGAGACAGACTGAGAGACATACTGAGAGACAGACAGACTGAGAGACAGACAAAGAGACAGACATACTGAGAGACAGACTGAGAGACAGACTGAGAGACAGACTGAGAGACAGACTGAGAGACAGACTGAGAGACAGACTAAGAGAGACTGAGAGACAGACTGAGAGACAGACTGAGAGACATACAGACTGAGAGACAGACTGAGAGACAGACTGAGAGACAGACTGGGAGACAGACTGAGAGACAGACTGAGAGACAGACTGAGAGACAGACAGAGTGAGAGACAGACAGAGAGACAGACTGAGAGACAGACTGGGAGACAGACTGAGAGACAGACTGAGAGACAGACTGAGAGACAGACAGACTGAGAGACAGACAGATAGACAGACAGACTGAGAGACAGACTGAGAGACAGACAGAGAGACAGACAGACTGAGAGACAGGCAGACTGAGAGACAGTTAGATAGACAGACAGACTGAGAGACAGACAGAGAGACAGACTGACTGAGAGACAGACTGAGAGACAGACTGACAGACAGACTGAGAGACAGACAGAGATACAGACTGAGAGACAGACAGAGAGACAGACAGACTGAGAGACAGACAGACTGAGAGACAGACAGAGAGACAGACATACTGAGAGACATACTGAGAGACAGACAGAGAGACATACAGAGAGACAGACTGGACAGACAGACAGAGAGACAGACTGAGAGACAGACTGAGAGACAGACAGACTGAGAGACAGACAGAGAGACATACAGACTGAGAGACAGACTGAGAGACAGACCGAGAGACAGACAGATATACAGACTGATAGACAGACAGAGAGACAGGCAGACTGAGAGACAGACAGAGAGACAGACAGACTGAGAGACAGACTGACATACAGACATACTGAGAGACAGACAGACAGAGAGACAGACAGAGAGACAGACTGGACAGACAGACAGAGAGACATACTGGACAGACAGACAGAGAGACAGACTGAGAGACAGACTGAGAGACAGACTAGGAGACAGACTGAGAGACATACTGAGAGACAGACAGACTGAGAGACAGACAAAGAGACAGACATACTGAGAGACAGACTGAGAGACAGACTGAGAGACAGACTGAGAGACAGACTGAGAGACAGACTAAGAGAGACTGAGAGACAGACTGAGAGACAGACTGAGAGACATACAGACTGAGAGACAGACTGAGAGACAGACTGAGAGACAGACTGGGAGACAGACTGAGAGACAGACTGAGAGACAGACTGAGAGACAGACAGAGTGAGAGACAGACAGAGAGACAGACTGAGAGACAGACTGGGAGACAGACTGAGAGACAGACTGAGAGACAGACTGAGAGACAGACAGACTGAGAGACAGACAGATAGACAGACAGACTGAGAGACAGACTGAGAGACAGACAGAGAGACAGACAGACTGAGAGACAGGCAGACTGAGAGACAGTTAGATAGACAGACAGACTGAGAGACAGACAGAGAGACAGACTGACTGAGAGACAGACTGAGAGACAGACTGACAGACAGACTGAGAGACAGACAGAGATACAGACTGAGAGACAGACAGAGAGACAGACAGACTGAGAGACAGACAGACTGAGAGACAGACAGAGAGACAGACATACTGAGAGACATACTGAGAGACAGACAGAGAGACATACAGAGAGACAGACTGGACAGACAGACAGAGAGACAGACTGAGAGACAGACTGAGAGACAGACTGGGAGACATACTGAGAGACAGACTGAGAGACAGACTGAGAGACAGACAGAGAGACATACAGAGAGACAGACTGGACAGACAGACAGAGAGACAGACTGGGAGACATACTGAGATACAGACTGAGAGACAGACTGAGAGACAGACAGACTGAGAGACAGACAGATAGATAGACAGACAGACAGAGAGGACAGACTGAGAGACAGACTGAGAGACATACAGACTGAGAGACAGACAGAGAGGCAGACTGACAGACATACTGAGAGACAGACAGATAGACAGACAGACAGACAGACTGAGAGACAGACAGAGAAACAGACTGACATACAGACTGCGAGACAGACATACTGAGAGACAGACATACTGAGAGACAGACTGGGAGACAGACAGAGAGACAGACAGAGATACAGACTGAGAGACAGACAGAGAGACAGGCAGACTGAGAGACAGACATATAGACAGACATACTGAGAGACAGACAGAGAGACAGACAGAGAGACAGACATACTGAGAGACAGACTGAGAGACAGACAGAGAGACAGACAGACAGAGGGACATACTGGACAGACAGACAGAGAGACAGACTGAGAGACAGACTGAGAGACAGACTGAGAGACAGACTGAGAGACAGACTGGGAGACAGACTGAGAGACAGACTAAAATACAGACTGAGATACAGACATACTGAGAGACAGACAGATAGACAGACAGAGAGGACAGACTGAGAGACATACTGAGAGACAGACAGACTGAGAGACAGGCAGACTGAGAGACAGGCAGACTGAGAGACAAACAGATAGACAGACAAACATAATGAGAGACAGACAGAGAGACATACTGACAGACAGACTGAGAGACAGACAGAGAGACAGACTGACTGAGATACATACTGACAGACAGACTGAGAGACAGACAGACTGAGAGACAGACAGAGAGACATACAGACTGAGAGACAGACTGAGAGACAGACAGAGAGACAGACAGAGATACAGACTGATAGACAGACAGAGAGACAGGCAGACTGAGAGACAGACAGAGAGACAGACAGACTGAGAGACAGACTGACATACAGACAGACTGAGAGACAGACAGACAGAGAGACAGACAGAGAGACAGACTGGACAGACAGACAGAGAGACAGACTGGACAGACAGACAGAGAGACAGACTGAGAGACAGACTGAGAGACAGACTAGGAGACAGACTGAGAGACATACTGAGAGACAGACAGACTGAGAGACAGACAAAGAGACAGACAAACTGAGATACAGACAGAAAGACAGACAGACTGAGAGACAGACAGAGAGACATACAGACTGATAGACAGACTGAGAGACAGACAGACAGACAGACAGACAGACTGAGATACAGACTGAGATACAGACTGGGAGACAGACTGAGAGACAGACTGAGAGACAGACATACTGAGAGACAGACAGAGAGACAGACAGACATAGAGGACAGACTGCGAGACAGACTGAGAGACAGACAGAGAGACAGACTGAGAGACATACTGAGAGACAGACAGACTGATAGACAGACAGACTGAGAGACAGACTGACAGACAGACAGACATACAGACTGAGAGACATACATACTGAGAGACAGACTGAGAGACAGACAGAGAGACAGACAGAGAGACAGACAGAGAGATAGACTGATAGACAGACTGGGAGACAGACAGAGAGACAGACAGACTGAGAGACAGACAGACAGAGAGACAGACAGATATACAGACTGGACAGACAGACAGAGAGACAGACTGGACAGACAGACAGAGAGACAGACTGAGAGACAGACTGAGAGACAGACTAGGAGACAGACTGATAGACATACTGAGAGACAGACAGACTGAGAGACAGACAAAGAGACAGACAAACTGAGATACATACAGAAAGACAGACAGACTGAGAGACAGATTGACAGACAGACAGACTGAGAGACAGACAGAGAGACAGACTGAGAGATAGACTGAGAGACAGACTGACATACAGACAGACTGAGAGACAGACAGACAGAGAGACAGACAGAGAGACAGACTGGACAGACAGACAGAGAGACAGACTGGACAGACAGACAGAGAGACAGACTGAGAGACAGACTAGGAGACAGACTGAGAGACATACTGAGACAGACAGACTGAGAGACAGACAAAGAGACAGACAAACTGAGATACAGACAGAAAGACAGACAGACTGAGAGACAGATTGACAGACAGACAGACAGAGAGACATACAGACTGATAGACAGACTGAGAGACAGACAGACAGACAGACAGACAGACAGACAGACAGACAGACAGACAGACTGAGAGACAGACTGAGAGACAGACTGAGATACAGACTGGGAGACAGACTGAGAGACAGACTGAGAGACAGACATACTGAGAGACAGACAGAGAGACAGACAGACATAGAGGACAGACTGCGAGACAGACTGAGAGACAGACAGACAGAGGGACATACTGGACAGACAGACAGAGAGACAGACTGAGAGACAGACTGAGAGACAGACTGAGAGACAGACTGAGAGACAGACTGGGAGACAGACTGAGAGACAGACTGAAATACAGACTGACATTCAGACAGACTGAGAGACAGACTGAGAGACAGACATACTGAGAGACAGACAGAGAGACAGACAGACATAGAGGACAGACTGCGAGACAGACTGAGAGACAGACAGACAGAGGGACATACTGGACAGACAGACAGAGAGACAGACTGAGAGACAGACTGAGAGACAGACTGAGAGACAGACAGAGTGGACAGACTGAGAGACATACTGAGAGACAGACAGACTGAGAGACAGGCAGACTGAGAGACAGGCAGACTGAGAGACAAACAGATAGACAGACAAACATAATGAGAGACAGACAGAGAGACATACTGACAGACAGACTGAGAGACAGACAGAGAGACAGACTGACTGAGATACATACTGACAGACAGACTGAGAGACAGACAGACTGAGAGACAGACAGAGAGACATACAGACTGAGAGACAGACTGAGAGACAGACAGAGAGACAGACAGAGATACAGACTGATAGACAGACAGAGAGACAGGCAGACTGAGAGACAGACAGAGAGACAGACAGACTGAGAGACAGACTGACATACAGACATACTGAGAGACAGACAGACAGAGAGACAGACAGAGAGACAGACTGGACAGACAGACAGAGAGACAGACAGACTGGACAGACAGACAGAGAGACAGACTGAGAGACAGACTGAGAGACAGACTAGGAGACAGACTGAGAGACATACTGAGAGAAAGACAGACTGAGAGACAGACAAAGAGACAGACATACTGAGAGACAGACTGAGAGACAGACTGAGAGACAGACTGAGAGACAGACTGAGAGACAGACTGAGAGACAGACTAAGAGAGACTGAGAGACAGACTGAGAGACAGACTGAGAGACATACAGACTGAGAGACAGACTGAGAGACAGACTGAGAGACAGACTGGGAGACAGACTGAGAGACAGACTGAGAGACAGACTGAGAGACAGACAGAGTGAGAGACAGACAGAGAGACAGACTGAGAGACAGACTGGGAGACAGACTGAGAGACAGACTGAGAGACAGACTGAGAGACAGACAGACTGAGAGACAACCAGATAGACAGACAGACTGAGAGACAGACTGAGAGACAGACAGAGAGACAGACAGACTGAGAGACAGGCAGACTGAGAGACAGTTAGATAGACAGACAGACTGAGAGACAGACAGAGAGACAGACTGACTGAGAGACAGACTGAGAGACAGACTGACAGACAGACTGAGAGACAGACAGAGATACAGACTGAGAGACAGACAGAGAGACAGACAGACTGAGAGACAGACAGACTGAGAGACAGACAGAGAGACAGACATACTGAGAGACATACTGAGAGACAGACAGAGAGACATACAGAGAGACAGACTGGACAGACAGACAGAGAGACAGACTGAGAGACAGACTGAGAGACAGACAGACTGAGAGACAGACAGAGAGACATACAGACTGAGAGACAGACTGAGAGACAGACCGAGAGACAGACAGATATACAGACTGATAGACAGACAGAGAGACAGGCAGACTGAGAGACAGACAGAGAGACAGACAGACTGAGAGACAGACTGACATACAGACATACTGAGAGACAGACAGACAGAGAGACAGACAGAGAGACAGACTGGACAGACAGACAGAGAGACATACTGGACAGACAGACAGAGAGACAGACTGAGAGACAGACTGAGAGACAGACTAGGAGACAGACTGAGAGACATACTGAGAGACAGACAGACTGAGAGACAGACAAAGAGACAGACATACTGAGAGACAGACTGAGAGACAGACTGAGAGACAGACTGAGAGACAGACTGAGAGACAGACTAAGAGAGACTGAGAGACAGACTGAGAGACAGACTGAGAGACATACAGACTGAGAGACAGACTGAGAGACAGACTGAGAGACAGACTGGGAGACAGACTGAGAGACAGACTGAGAGACAGACTGAGAGACAGACAGAGTGAGAGACAGACAGAGAGACAGACTGAGAGACAGACTGGGAGACAGACTGAGAGACAGACTGAGAGACAGACTGAGAGACAGACAGACTGAGAGACAGACAGATAGACAGACAGACTGAGAGACAGACTGAGAGACAGACAGAGAGACAGACAGACTGAGAGACAGGCAGACTGAGAGACATACTGAGAGACAGACAGACTGAGAGACAGACAAAGAGACAGACAAACTGAGATACAGACAGAAAGACAGACAGACTGAGAGACAGATTGACAGACAGACAGACTGAGAGACAGACAGAGAGACATACAGACTGATAGACAGACTGAGAGACAGACAGACAGACAGACAGACAGACAGACTGAGAGACAGACTGAGATACAGACTGGGAGACAGACTGAGAGACAGACTGAGAGACAGACATACTGAGAGACAGACAGAGAGACAGACAGACATAGAGGACAGACTGCGAGACAGACTGAGAGACAGACAGAGAGACAGACTGAGAGACATACTGAGAGACAGACAGACTGATAGACAGACAGACTGAGAGACAGACTGACAGACAGACAGACATACAGACTGAGAGACATACATACTGAGAGACAGACTGAGAGACAGACAGAGAGACAGACAGAGAGACAGACAGAGAGATAGACTGATAGACAGACTGGGAGACAGACAGAGAGACAGACAGACTGAGAGACAGACAGACAGAGAGACAGACAGATATACAGACTGGACAGACAGACAGAGAGACAGACTGGACAGACAGACAGAGAGACAGACTGAGAGACAGACTGAGAGATAGACTAGGAGACAGACTGATAGACATACTGAGAGACAGACAGACTGAGAGACAGACAAAGAGACAGACAAACTGAGATACATACAGAAAGACAGACAGACTGAGAGACAGATTGACAGACAGACAGACTGAGAGACAGACAGAGAGACAGACTGAGAGATAGACTGAGAGACAGACTGACATACAGACAGACTGAGAGACAGACAGACAGAGAGACAGACAGAGAGACAGACTGGACAGACAGACAGAGAGACAGACTGGACAGACAGACAGAGAGACAGACTGAGAGACAGACTAGGAGACAGACTGAGAGACATACTGAGACAGACAGACTGAGAGACAGACAAAGAGACAGACAAACTGAGATACAGACAGAAAGACAGACAGACTGAGAGACAGATTGACAGACAGACAGACAGAGAGACATACAGACTGATAGACAGACTGAGAGACAGACAGACAGACAGACAGACAGACAGACAGACAGACAGACTGAGAGACAGACTGAGAGACAGACTGAGATACAGACTGGGAGACAGACTGAGAGACAGACTGAGAGACAGACATACTGAGAGACAGACAGAGAGACAGACAGACATAGAGGACAGACTGCGAGACAGACTGAGAGACAGACAGACAGAGGGACATACTGGACAGACAGACAGAGAGACAGACTGAGAGACAGACTGAGAGACAGACTGAGAGACAGACTGAGAGACAGACTGGGAGACAGACTGAGAGACAGACTGAAATACAGACTGACATTCAGACAGACTGAGAGACAGACTGAGAGACAGACATACTGAGAGACAGACAGAGAGACAGACAGACATAGAGGACAGACTGCGAGACAGACTGAGAGACAGACAGACAGAGGGACATACTGGACAGACAGACAGAGAGACAGACTGAGAGACAGACTGAGAGACAGACTGAGAGACAGACAGAGTGGACAGACTGAGAGACATACTGAGAGACAGACAGACTGAGAGACAGGCAGACTGAGAGACAGGCAGACTGAGAGACAAACAGATAGACAGACAAACATAATGAGAGACAGACAGAGAGACATACTGACAGACAGACTGAGAGACAGACAGAGAGACAGACTGACTGAGATACATACTGACAGACAGACTGAGAGACAGACAGACTGAGAGACAGACAGAGAGACATACAGACTGAGAGACAGACTGAGAGACAGACAGAGAGACAGACAGAGATACAGACTGATAGACAGACAGAGAGACAGGCAGACTGAGAGACAGACAGAGAGACAGACAGACTGAGAGACAGACTGACATACAGACATACTGAGAGACAGACAGACAGAGAGACAGACAGAGAGACAGACTGGACAGACAGACAGAGAGACAGACAGACTGGACAGACAGACAGAGAGACAGACTGAGAGACAGACTGAGAGACAGACTAGGAGACAGACTGAGAGACATACTGAGAGAAAGACAGACTGAGAGACAGACAAAGAGACAGACATACTGAGAGACAGACTGAGAGACAGACTGAGAGACAGACTGAGAGACAGACTGAGAGACAGACTGAGAGACAGACTAAGAGAGACTGAGAGACAGACTGAGAGACAGACTGAGAGACATACAGACTGAGAGACAGACTGAGAGACAGACTGAGAGACAGACTGGGAGACAGACTGAGAGACAGACTGAGAGACAGACTGAGAGACAGACAGAGTGAGAGACAGACAGAGAGACAGACTGAGAGACAGACTGGGAGACAGACTGAGAGACAGACTGAGAGACAGACTGAGAGACAGACAGACTGAGAGACAGACAGATAGACAGACAGACTGAGAGACAGACTGAGAGACAGACAGAGAGACAGACAGACTGAGAGACAGGCAGACTGAGAGACAGTTAGATAGACAGACAGACTGAGAGACAGACAGAGAGACAGACTGACTGAGAGACAGACTGAGAGACAGACTGACAGACAGACTGAGAGACAGACAGAGATACAGACTGAGAGACAGACAGAGAGACAGACTGAGAGACAGACTAGGAGACAGACTGATAGACATACTGAGAGACAGACAGACTGAGAGACAGACAAAGAGACAGACAAACTGAGATACATACAGAAAGACAGACAGACTGAGAGACAGATTGACAGACAGACAGACTGAGAGACAGACAGAGAGACAGACTGAGAGATAGACTGAGAGACAGACTGACATACAGACAGACTGAGAGACAGACAGACAGAGAGACAGACAGAGAGACAGACTGGACAGACAGACAGAGAGACAGACTGGACAGACAGACAGAGAGACAGACTGAGAGACAGACTAGGAGACAGACTGAGAGACATACTGAGACAGACAGACTGAGAGACAGACAAAGAGACAGACAAACTGAGATACAGACAGAAAGACAGACAGACTGAGAGACAGATTGACAGACAGACAGACAGAGAGACATACAGACTGATAGACAGACTGAGAGACAGACAGACAGACAGACAGACAGACAGACAGACAGACTGAGAGACAGACTGAGAGACAGACTGAGATACAGACTGGGAGACAGACTGAGAGACAGACTGAGAGACAGACATACTGAGAGACAGACAGAGAGACAGACAGACATAGAGGACAGACTGCGAGACAGACTGAGAGACAGACAGACAGAGGGACATACTGGACAGACAGACAGAGAGACAGACTGAGAGACAGACTGAGAGACAGACTGAGAGACAGACTGAGAGACAGACTGGGAGACAGACTGAGAGACAGACTGAAATACAGACTGACATTCAGACAGACTGAGAGACAGACTGAGAGACAGACATACTGAGAGACAGACAGAGAGACAGACAGACATAGAGGACAGACTGCGAGACAGACTGAGAGACAGACAGACAGAGGGACATACTGGACAGACAGACAGAGAGACAGACTGAGAGACAGACTGAGAGACAGACTGAGAGACAGACAGAGTGGACAGACTGAGAGACATACTGAGAGACAGACAGACTGAGAGACAGGCAGACTGAGAGACAGGCAGACTGAGAGACAAACAGATAGACAGACAAACATAATGAGAGACAGACAGAGAGACATACTGACAGACAGACTGAGAGACAGACAGAGAGACAGACTGACTGAGATACATACTGACAGACAGACTGAGAGACAGACAGACTGAGAGACAGACAGAGAGACATACAGACTGAGAGACAGACTGAGAGACAGACAGAGAGACAGACAGAGATACAGACTGATAGACAGACAGAGAGACAGGCAGACTGAGAGACAGACAGAGAGACAGACAGACTGAGAGACAGACTGACATACAGACATACTGAGAGACAGACAGACAGAGAGACAGACAGAGAGACAGACTGGACAGACAGACAGAGAGACAGACAGACTGGACAGACAGACAGAGAGACAGACTGAGAGACAGACTGAGAGACAGACTAGGAGACAGACTGAGAGACATACTGAGAGAAAGACAGACTGAGAGACAGACAAAGAGACAGACATACTGAGAGACAGACTGAGAGACAGACTGAGAGACAGACTGAGAGACAGACTGAGAGACAGACTGAGAGACAGACTAAGAGAGACTGAGAGACAGACTGAGAGACAGACTGAGAGACATACAGACTGAGAGACAGACTGAGAGACAGACTGAGAGACAGACTGGGAGACAGACTGAGAGACAGACTGAGAGACAGACTGAGAGACAGACAGAGTGAGAGACAGACAGAGAGACAGACTGAGAGACAGACTGGGAGACAGACTGAGAGACAGACTGAGAGACAGACTGAGAGACAGACAGACTGAGAGACAACCAGATAGACAGACAGACTGAGAGACAGACTGAGAGACAGACAGAGAGACAGACAGACTGAGAGACAGGCAGACTGAGAGACAGTTAGATAGACAGACAGACTGAGAGACAGACAGAGAGACAGACTGACTGAGAGACAGACTGAGAGACAGACTGACAGACAGACTGAGAGACAGACAGAGATACAGACTGAGAGACAGACAGAGAGACAGACAGACTGAGAGACAGACAGACTGAGAGACAGACAGAGAGACAGACATACTGAGAGACATACTGAGAGACAGACAGAGAGACATACAGAGAGACAGACTGGACAGACAGACAGAGAGACAGACTGAGAGACAGACTGAGAGACAGACAGACTGAGAGACAGACAGAGAGACATACAGACTGAGAGACAGACTGAGAGACAGACCGAGAGACAGACAGATATACAGACTGATAGACAGACAGAGAGACAGGCAGACTGAGAGACAGACAGAGAGACAGACAGACTGAGAGACAGACTGACATACAGACATACTGAGAGACAGACAGACAGAGAGACAGACAGAGAGACAGACTGGACAGACAGACAGAGAGACATACTGGACAGACAGACAGAGAGACAGACTGAGAGACAGACTGAGAGACAGACTAGGAGACAGACTGAGAGACATACTGAGAGACAGACAGACTGAGAGACAGACAAAGAGACAGACATACTGAGAGACAGACTGAGAGACAGACTGAGAGACAGACTGAGAGACAGACTGAGAGACAGACTAAGAGAGACTGAGAGACAGACTGAGAGACAGACTGAGAGACATACAGACTGAGAGACAGACTGAGAGACAGACTGAGAGACAGACTGGGAGACAGACTGAGAGACAGACTGAGAGACAGACTGAGAGACAGACAGAGTGAGAGACAGACAGAGAGACAGACTGAGAGACAGACTGGGAGACAGACTGAGAGACAGACTGAGAGACAGACTGAGAGACAGACAGACTGAGAGACAGACAGATAGACAGACAGACTGAGAGACAGACTGAGAGACAGACAGAGAGACAGACAGACTGAGAGACAGGCAGACTGAGAGACATACTGAGAGACAGACAGACTGAGAGACAGACAAAGAGACAGACAAACTGAGATACAGACAGAAAGACAGACAGACTGAGAGACAGATTGACAGACAGACAGACTGAGAGACAGACAGAGAGACATACAGACTGATAGACAGACTGAGAGACAGACAGACAGACAGACAGACAGACAGACTGAGAGACAGACTGAGATACAGACTGGGAGACAGACTGAGAGACAGACTGAGAGACAGACATACTGAGAGACAGACAGAGAGACAGACAGACATAGAGGACAGACTGCGAGACAGACTGAGAGACAGACAGAGAGACAGACTGAGAGACATACTGAGAGACAGACAGACTGATAGACAGACAGACTGAGAGACAGACTGACAGACAGACAGACATACAGACTGAGAGACATACATACTGAGAGACAGACTGAGAGACAGACAGAGAGACAGACAGAGAGACAGACAGAGAGATAGACTGATAGACAGACTGGGAGACAGACAGAGAGACAGACAGACTGAGAGACAGACAGACAGAGAGACAGACAGATATACAGACTGGACAGACAGACAGAGAGACAGACTGGACAGACAGACAGAGAGACAGACTGAGAGACAGACTGAGAGATAGACTAGGAGACAGACTGATAGACATACTGAGAGACAGACAGACTGAGAGACAGACAAAGAGACAGACAAACTGAGATACATACAGAAAGACAGACAGACTGAGAGACAGATTGACAGACAGACAGACTGAGAGACAGACAGAGAGACAGACTGAGAGATAGACTGAGAGACAGACTGACATACAGACAGACTGAGAGACAGACAGACAGAGAGACAGACAGAGAGACAGACTGGACAGACAGACAGAGAGACAGACTGGACAGACAGACAGAGAGACAGACTGAGAGACAGACTAGGAGACAGACTGAGAGACATACTGAGACAGACAGACTGAGAGACAGACAAAGAGACAGACAAACTGAGATACAGACAGAAAGACAGACAGACTGAGAGACAGATTGAGAGAGACTGAGAGACAGCCTGAGAGACAGACAGAGAGACAGACTGAGAGACAGACTGAGAGACAGACTGAGAGACAGACTGGGAGACAGACTGGGAGACAGACTGAGAGACATACTGAGATACAGACAGAGAGACACACAGAGAGACAGACAGAGACACAGACTGAGAGACAGACTGAGAGACAGACTGGGAGACAGGCTGAGAGACAGACTGAGAGACAGACAGAGAGACAGACATACTGAGAGACAGACTGAGAGACAGACAGAGAGACAGACAGACAGAGGGACATACTGGACAGACAGACAGAGAGACAGACTGAGAGACAGACTGAGAGACAGACTGAGAGACAGACTGAGAGACAGACTGGGAGACAGACTGAGAGACAGACTGAAATACAGACTGAGATACAGACATACTGAGAGACAGACAGATAGACAGACAGAGAGGACAGACTGAGAGACATACTGAGAGACAGACAGACTGAGAGACAGGCAGACTGAGAGACAGGCAGACTGAGAGACAAACAGATAGACAGACATACAGACTGAGAGACAGACTGAGAGACAGACAGAGAGACAGACAGAGATACAGACTGATAGACAGACAGAGAGACAGGCAGACTGAGAGACAGACAGAGAGACAGACAGACTGAGAGACAGACTGACATACAGACAGACTGAGAGACAGACAGACAGAGAGACAGACAGAGAGACATACTGGACAGACAGACAGAGAGACAGACTGGACAGACAGACAGAGAGACAGACTGAGAGACAGACTGAGAGACAGACTAGGAGACAGACTGAGAGACATACTGAGAGACAGACAGACTGAGAGACAGACAAAGAGACAGACAAACTGAGATACAGACAGAAAGACAGACAGACTGAGAGACAGATTGACAGACAGACAGACTGAGAGACAGACAGAGAGACATACAGACTGATAGACAGACTGAGAGACAGACAGACAGACAGACAGACAGACAGACTGAGAGACAGACTGAGATACAGACTGGGAGACAGACTGAGAGACAGACTGAGAGACAGACATACTGAGAGACAGACAGAGAGACAGACAGACATAGAGGACAGACTGCGAGACAGACTGAGAGACAGACAGAGAGACAGACTGAGAGACATACTGAGAGACAGACAGACTGATAGACAGACAGACTGAGAGACAGACTGACAGACAGACAGACATACAGACTGAGAGACATACATACTGAGAGACAGACTGAGAGACAGACAGAGAGACAGACAGAGAGACAGACAGAGAGATAGACTGATAGACAGACTGGGAGACAGACAGAGAGACAGACAGACTGAGAGACAGACAGACAGAGAGACAGACAGATATACAGACTGGACAGACAGACAGAGAGACAGACTGGACAGACAGACAGAGAGACAGACTGAGAGACAGACTGAGAGACAGACTAGGAGACAGACTGATGGACATACTGAGAGACAGACAGACTGAGAGACAGACAAAGAGACAGACAAACTGAGATACATACAGAAAGACAGACAGACTGAGAGACAGATTGACAGACAGACAGACTGAGAGACAGACAGAGAGACAGACTGAGAGACAGACTGAGAGACAGACTGACATACAGACAGACTGAGAGACAGACAGACAGAGAGACAGACAGAGAGACAGACTGGACAGACAGACAGAGAGACAGACTGGACAGACATACTGAGACAGACAGACTGAGAGACAGACAAAGAGACAGACAAACTGAGATACAGACAGAAAGACAGACAGACTGAGAGACAGATTGACAGACAGACAGACAGAGAGACATACAGACTGATAGACAGACTGAGAGACAGACAGACAGACAGACAGACAGACAGACAGACAGACTGAGAGACAGACTGAGAGACAGACTGAGATACAGACTGGGAGACAGACTGAGAGACAGACTGAGAGACAGACATACTGAGAGACAGACAGAGAGACAGACAGACATAGAGGACAGACTGCGAGACAGACTGAGAGACAGACAGACAGAGGGACATACTGGACAGACAGACAGAGAGACAGACTGAGAGACAGACTGAGAGACAGACTGAGAGACAGACTGAGAGACAGACTGGGAGACAGACTGAGAGACAGACTGAAATACAGACTGAGATACAGACATACTGAGAGACAGACAGATAGACAGACAGAGTGGACAGACTGAGAGACATACTGAGAGACAGACAGACTGAGAGACAGGCAGACTGAGAGACAGGCAGACTGAGAGACAAACAGATAGACAGACAAACATAATGAGAGACAGACAGAGAGACATACTGACAGACAGACTGAGAGACAGACAGAGAGACAGACTGACTGAGATACATACTGACAGACAGACTGAGAGACAGACAGACTGAGAGACAGACAGAGAGACATACAGACTGAGAGACAGACTGAGAGACAGACAGAGAGACAGACAGAGATACAGACTGATAGACAGACAGAGAGACAGGCAGACTGAGAGACAGACAGAGAGACAGACAGACTGAGAGACAGACTGACATACAGACATACTGAGAGACAGACAGACAGAGAGACAGACAGAGAGACAGACTGGACAGACAGACAGAGAGACAGACTGGACAGACAGACAGAGAGACAGACTGAGAGACAGACTGAGAGACAGACTAGGAGACAGACTGAGAGACATACTGAGAGACAGACAGACTGAGAGACAGACAAAGAGACAGACAAACTGAGATACAGACAGAAAGACAGACAGACTGAGAGACAGATTGACAGACAGACAGACTGAGAGACAGACAGAGAGACATACAGACTGATAGACAGACTGAGAGACAGACAGACAGACAGACAGACAGACAGACAGACTGAGAGACAGACTGAGAGACAGACTGAGATACAGACTGGGAGACAGACTGAGAGACAGACTGAGAGACAGACATACTGAGAGACAGACAGAGAGACAGACAGACATAGAGGACAGACTGCGAGACAGACTGAGAGACAGACAGAGAGACAGACTGAGAGACATACTGAGAGACAGACAGACTGATAGACAGACAGACTGAGAGACAGACTGACAGACAGACAGACATACAGACTGAGAGACATACATACTGAGAGACAGACTGAGAGACAGACAGAGAGACAGACAGAGAGACAGACAGAGAGACAGACTGATAGACAGACTGGGAGACAGACAGAGAGACAGACAGACTGAGAGACAGACAGACAGAGAGACAGACAGATATACAGACTGGACAGACAGACAGAGAGACAGACTGGACAGACAGACAGAGAGACAGACTGAGAGACAGACTAGGAGACAGACTGATAGACATACTGAGAGACAGACAGACTGAGAGACAGACAAAGAGACAGACAAACTGAGATACAGACAGAAAGACAGACAGACTGAGAGACAGATTGACAGACAGACAGACTGAGAGACAGACAGAGAGACAGACTGAGAGACAGACAGACAGAGAGACAGACAGATATACAGACTGGACAGACAGACATAGAGACAGACTGGAAAGACAGACAGAGAGACAGACTGAGAGACAGACTAGGAGACAGACTGATAGACATACTGAGAGACAGACAGACTGAGAGACAGACAAAGAGACAGACAAACTGAGATACAGACAGAAAGACAGACAGACTGAGAGACAGATTGACAGACAGACAGACTGAGAGACAGACAGAGAGACAGACTGAGAGACAGACTGAGAGACAGACTGACATACAGACAGACTGAGAGACAGACAGAGAGACAGACAGAGAGACAGACTGGACAGACAGACAGAGAGACAGACTGGACAGACAGACAGAGAGACAGACTGAGAGACAGACTAGGAGACAGACTGAGAGACATACTGAGACAGACAGACTGAGAGACAGACAAAGAGACAGACAAACTGAGATACAGACAGAAAGACAGACAGACTGAGAGACAGATTGACAGACAGACAGACAGAGAGACATACAGACTGATAGACAGACTGAGAGACAGACAGACAGACAGACAGACAGACAGACAGACAGACAGACAGACAGACAGACTGAGAGACAGACTGAGAGACAGACTGAGATACAGACTGGGAGACAGACTGAGAGACAGACTGAGAGACAGACATACTGAGAGACAGACAGAGAGACAGACAGACATAGAGGACAGACTGCGAGACAGACTGAGAGACAGACAGACAGAGGGACATACTGGACAGACAGACAGACAGACAGACAGACAGACAGACAGACAGACAGACAGAGAGGACAGACTGAGAGACAGACTGAGAGACATACAGACTGAGAGACAGACAGAGAGGCAGACTGACAGACATACTGAGAGACAGACAGATAGACAGACAGACAGACAGACTGAGAGACAGACAGAGAAACAGACTGACATACAGACTGCGAGACAGACATACTGAGAGACAGACATACTGAGAGACAGACTGGGAGACAGACAGAGAGACAGACAGAGATACAGACTGAGAGACAGACAGAGAGACAGGCAGACTGAGAGACAGACATATAGACAGACATACTGAGAGACAGACAGAGAGACAGACAGACTGAGAGACAGACAGACTGAGAGACAGACAGAGAGACAGACATACTGAGAGACATACTGAGAGACAGACAGAGAGACATACAGAGAGACAGACTGGACAGACAGACAGAGAGACAGACTGAGAGACAGACTGAGAGACAGACAGACTGAGAGACAGACAGAGAGACATACAGACTGAGAGACAGACTGAGAGACAGACCGAGAGACAGACAGATATACAGACTGATAGACAGACAGAGAGACAGGCAGACTGAGAGACAGACAGAGAGACAGACAGACTGAGAGACAGACTGACATACAGACATACTGAGAGACAGACAGACAGAGAGACAGACAGAGAGACAGACTGGACAGACAGACAGAGAGACATACTGGACAGACAGACAGAGAGACAGACTGAGAGACAGACTGAGAGACAGACTAGGAGACAGACTGAGAGACATACTGAGAGACAGACAGACTGAGAGACAGACAAAGAGACAGACATACTGAGAGACAGACTGAGAGACAGACTGAGAGACAGACTGAGAGACAGACTGAGAGACAGACTAAGAGAGACTGAGAGACAGACTGAGAGACAGACTGAGAGACATACAGACTGAGAGACAGACTGAGAGACAGACTGAGAGACAGACTGGGAGACAGACTGAGAGACAGACTGAGAGACAGACTGAGAGACAGACAGAGTGAGAGACAGACAGAGAGACAGACTGAGAGACAGACTGGGAGACAGACTGAGAGACAGACTGAGAGACAGACTGAGAGACAGACAGACTGAGAGACAGACAGATAGACAGACAGACTGAGAGACAGACTGAGAGACAGACAGAGAGACAGACAGACTGAGAGACAGGCAGACTGAGAGACATACTGAGAGACAGACAGACTGAGAGACAGACAAAGAGACAGACAAACTGAGATACAGACAGAAAGACAGACAGACTGAGAGACAGATTGACAGACAGACAGACTGAGAGACAGACAGAGAGACATACAGACTGATAGACAGACTGAGAGACAGACAGACAGACAGACAGACAGACAGACTGAGAGACAGACTGAGATACAGACTGGGAGACAGACTGAGAGACAGACTGAGAGACAGACATACTGAGAGACAGACAGAGAGACAGACAGACATAGAGGACAGACTGCGAGACAGACTGAGAGACAGACAGAGAGACAGACTGAGAGACATACTGAGAGACAGACAGACTGATAGACAGACAGACTGAGAGACAGACTGACAGACAGACAGACATACAGACTGAGAGACATACATACTGAGAGACAGACTGAGAGACAGACAGAGAGACAGACAGAGAGACAGACAGAGAGATAGACTGATAGACAGACTGGGAGACAGACAGAGAGACAGACAGACTGAGAGACAGACAGACAGAGAGACAGACAGATATACAGACTGGACAGACAGACAGAGAGACATACTGGACAGACAGACAGAGAGACAGACTGAGAGACAGACTGAGAGATAGACTAGGAGACAGACTGATAGACATACTGAGAGACAGACAGACTGAGAGACAGACAAAGAGACAGACAAACTGAGATACATACAGAAAGACAGACAGACTGAGAGACAGATTGACAGACAGACAGACTGAGAGACAGACAGAGAGACAGACTGAGAGATAGACTGAGAGACAGACTGACATACAGACAGACTGAGAGACAGACAGACAGAGAGACAGACAGAGAGACAGAATGGACAGACAGACAGAGAGACAGACTGGACAGACAGACAGAGAGACAGACTGAGAGACAGACTAGGAGACAGACTGAGAGACATACTGAGACAGACAGACTGAGAGACAGACAAAGAGACAGACAAACTGAGATACAGACAGAAAGACAGACAGACTGAGAGACAGATTGACAGACAGACAGACAGAGAGACATACAGACTGATAGACAGACTGAGAGACAGACAGACAGACAGACAGACAGACAGACAGACAGACAGACTGAGAGACAGACTGAGAGACAGACTGAGATACAGACTGGGAGACAGACTGAGAGACAGACTGAGAGACAGACATACTGAGAGACAGACAGAGAGACAGACAGACATAGAGGACAGACTGCGAGACAGACTGAGAGACAGACAGACAGAGGGACATACTGGACAGACAGACAGAGAGACAGACTGAGAGACAGACTGAGAGACAGACTGAGAGACAGACTGAGAGACAGACTGGGAGACAGACTGAGAGACAGACTGAAATACAGACTGACATTCAGACAGACTGAGAGACAGACTGAGAGACAGACATACTGAGAGACAGACAGAGAGACAGACAGACATAGAGGACAGACTGCGAGACAGACTGAGAGACAGACAGACAGAGGGACATACTGGACAGACAGACAGAGAGACAGACTGAGAGACAGACTGAGAGACAGACTGAGAGACAGACAGAGTGGACAGACTGAGAGACATACTGAGAGACAGACAGACTGAGAGACAGGCAGACTGAGAGACAGGCAGACTGAGAGACAAACAGATAGACAGACAAACATAATGAGAGACAGACAGAGAGACATACTGACAGACAGACTGAGAGACAGACAGAGAGACAGACTGACTGAGATACATACTGACAGACAGACTGAGAGACAGACAGACTGAGAGACAGACAGAGAGACATACAGACTGAGAGACAGACTGAGAGACAGACAGAGAGACAGACAGAGATACAGACTGATAGACAGACAGAGAGACAGGCAGACTGAGAGACAGACAGAGAGACAGACAGACTGAGAGACAGACTGACATACAGACATACTGAGAGACAGACAGACAGAGAGACAGACAGAGAGACAGACTGGACAGACAGACAGAGAGACAGACAGACTGGACAGACAGACAGAGAGACAGACTGAGAGACAGACTGAGAGACAGACTAGGAGACAGACTGAGAGACATACTGAGAGAAAGACAGACTGAGAGACAGACAAAGAGACAGACATACTGAGAGACAGACTGAGAGACAGACTGAGAGACAGACTGAGAGACAGACTGAGAGACAGACTGAGAGACAGACTAAGAGAGACTGAGAGACAGACTGAGAGACAGACTGAGAGACATACAGACTGAGAGACAGACTGAGAGACAGACTGAGAGACAGACTGGGAGACAGACTGAGAGACAGACTGAGAGACAGACTGAGAGACAGACAGAGTGAGAGACAGACAGAGAGACAGACTGAGAGACAGACTGGGAGACAGACTGAGAGACAGACTGAGAGACAGACTGAGAGACAGACAGACTGAGAGACAGACAGATAGACAGACAGACTGAGAGACAGACTGAGAGACAGACAGAGAGACAGACAGACTGAGAGACAGGCAGACTGAGAGACAGTTAGATAGACAGACAGACTGAGAGACAGACAGAGAGACAGACTGACTGAGAGACAGACTGAGAGACAGACTGACAGACAGACTGAGAGACAGACAGAGATACAGACTGAGAGACAGACAGAGAGACAGACAGACTGAGAGACAGACAGACTGAGAGACAGACAGAGAGACAGACATACTGAGAGACATACTGAGAGACAGACAGAGAGACATACAGAGAGACAGACTGGACAGACAGACAGAGAGACAGACTGAGAGACAGACTGAGAGACAGACAGACTGAGAGACAGACAGAGAGACATACAGACTGAGAGACAGACTGAGAGACAGACCGAGAGACAGACAGATATACAGACTGATAGACAGACAGAGAGACAGGCAGACTGAGAGACAGACAGAGAGACAGACAGACTGAGAGACAGACTGACATACAGACATACTGAGAGACAGACAGACAGAGAGACAGACAGAGAGACAGACTGGACAGACAGACAGAGAGACATACTGGACAGACAGACAGAGAGACAGACTGAGAGACAGACTGAGAGACAGACTAGGAGACAGACTGAGAGACATACTGAGAGACAGACAGACTGAGAGACAGACAAAGAGACAGACATACTGAGAGACAGACTGAGAGACAGACTGAGAGACAGACTGAGAGACAGACTGAGAGACAGACTAAGAGAGACTGAGAGACAGACTGAGAGACAGACTGAGAGACATACAGACTGAGAGACAGACTGAGAGACAGACTGAGAGACAGACTGGGAGACAGACTGAGAGACAGACTGAGAGACAGACTGAGAGACAGACAGAGTGAGAGACAGACAGAGAGACAGACTGAGAGACAGACTGGGAGACAGACTGAGAGACAGACTGAGAGACAGACTGAGAGACAGACAGACTGAGAGACAGACAGATAGACAGACAGACTGAGAGACAGACTGAGAGACAGACAGAGAGACAGACAGACTGAGAGACAGGCAGACTGAGAGACAGTTAGATAGACAGACAGACTGAGAGACAGACAGAGAGACAGACTGACTGAGAGACAGACTGAGAGACAGACTGACAGACAGACTGAGAGACAGACAGAGATACAGACTGAGAGACAGACAGAGAGACAGACAGACTGAGAGACAGACAGACTGAGAGACAGACAGAGAGACAGACATACTGAGAGACATACTGAGAGACAGACAGAGAGACATACAGAGAGACAGACTGGACAGACAGACAGAGAGACAGACTGAGAGACAGACTGAGAGACAGACTGGGAGACATACTGAGAGACAGACTGAGAGACAGACTGAGAGACAGACAGAGAGACATACAGAGAGACAGACTGGACAGACAGACAGAGAGACAGACTGGGAGACATACTGAGATACAGACTGAGAGACAGACTGAGAGACAGACAGACTGAGAGACAGACAGAGAGGCAGACTGACAGACATACTGAGAGACAGACAGATAGACAGACAGACAGACAGACTGAGAGACAGACAGAGAAACAGACTGACATACAGACTGCGAGACAGACATACTGAGAGACAGACATACTGAGAGACAGACTGGGAGACAGACAGAGAGACAGACAGAGATACAGACTGAGAGACAGACAGAGAGACAGGCAGACTGAGAGACAGACATATAGACAGACATACTGAGAGACAGACAGAGAGACAGTCATACTGAGAGACAGACTGACAGACAGACATACTGAGAGACAGACTGAGAGACAGACTGAGAGAGACTGAGAGACAGCCTGAGAGACAGACAGAGAGACAGACTGAGAGACAGACTGAGAGACAGACTGAGAGACAGACTGGGAGACAGACTGGGAGACAGACTGAGAGACATACTGAGATACAGACAGAGAGACACACAGAGAGACAGACAGAGACACAGACTGAGAGACAGACTGAGAGACAGACTGGGAGACAGGCTGAGAGACAGACTGAGAGACAGACAGAGAGACAGACATACTGAGAGACAGACTGAGAGACAGACAGAGAGACAGACAGACAGAGGGACATACTGGACAGACAGACAGAGAGACAGACTGAGAGACAGACTGAGAGACAGACTGAGAGACAGACTGAGAGACAGACTGGGAGACAGACTGAGAGACAGACTGAAATACAGACTGAGATACAGACATACTGAGAGACAGACAGATAGACAGACAGAGAGGACAGACTGAGAGACATACTGAGAGACAGACAGACTGAGAGACAGGCAGACTGAGAGACAGGCAGACTGAGAGACAAACAGATAGACAGACATACAGACTGAGAGACAGACTGAGAGACAGACAGAGAGACAGACAGAGATACAGACTGATAGACAGACAGAGAGACAGGCAGACTGAGAGACAGACAGAGAGACAGACAGACTGAGAGACAGACTGACATACAGACAGACTGAGAGACAGACAGACAGAGAGACAGACAGAGAGACATACTGGACAGACAGACAGAGAGACAGACTGGACAGACAGACAGAGAGACAGACTGAGAGACAGACTGAGAGACAGACTAGGAGACAGACTGAGAGACATACTGAGAGACAGACAGACTGAGAGACAGACAAAGAGACAGACAAACTGAGATACAGACAGAAAGACAGACAGACTGAGAGACAGATTGACAGACAGACAGACTGAGAGACAGACAGAGAGACATACAGACTGATAGACAGACTGAGAGACAGACAGACAGACAGACAGACAGACAGACTGAGAGACAGACTGAGATACAGACTGGGAGACAGACTGAGAGACAGACTGAGAGACAGACATACTGAGAGACAGACAGAGAGACAGACAGACATAGAGGACAGACTGCGAGACAGACTGAGAGACAGACAGAGAGACAGACTGAGAGACATACTGAGAGACAGACAGACTGATAGACAGACAGACTGAGAGACAGACTGACAGACAGACAGACATACAGACTGAGAGACATACATACTGAGAGACAGACTGAGAGACAGACAGAGAGACAGACAGAGAGACAGACAGAGAGATAGACTGATAGACAGACTGGGAGACAGACAGAGAGACAGACAGACTGAGAGACAGACAGACAGAGAGACAGACAGATATACAGACTGGACAGACAGACAGAGAGACAGACTGGACAGACAGACAGAGAGACAGACTGAGAGACAGACTGAGAGACAGACTAGGAGACAGACTGATGGACATACTGAGAGACAGACAGACTGAGAGACAGACAAAGAGACAGACAAACTGAGATACATACAGAAAGACAGACAGACTGAGAGACAGATTGACAGACAGACAGACTGAGAGACAGACAGAGAGACAGACTGAGAGACAGACTGAGAGACAGACTGACATACAGACAGACTGAGAGACAGACAGACAGAGAGACAGACAGAGAGACAGACTGGACAGACAGACAGAGAGACAGACTGGACAGACATACTGAGACAGACAGACTGAGAGACAGACAAAGAGACAGACAAACTGAGATACAGACAGAAAGACAGACAGACTGAGAGACAGATTGACAGACAGACAGACAGAGAGACATACAGACTGATAGACAGACTGAGAGACAGACAGACAGACAGACAGACAGACAGACAGACAGACTGAGAGACAGACTGAGAGACAGACTGAGATACAGACTGGGAGACAGACTGAGAGACAGACTGAGAGACAGACATACTGAGAGACAGACAGAGAGACAGACAGACATAGAGGACAGACTGCGAGACAGACTGAGAGACAGACAGACAGAGGGACATACTGGACAGACAGACAGAGAGACAGACTGAGAGACAGACTGAGAGACAGACTGAGAGACAGACTGAGAGACAGACTGGGAGACAGACTGAGAGACAGACTGAAATACAGACTGAGATACAGACATACTGAGAGACAGACAGATAGACAGACAGAGTGGACAGACTGAGAGACATACTGAGAGACAGACAGACTGAGAGACAGGCAGACTGAGAGACAGGCAGACTGAGAGACAAACAGATAGACAGACAAACATAATGAGAGACAGACAGAGAGACATACTGACAGACAGACTGAGAGACAGACAGAGAGACAGACTGACTGAGATACATACTGACAGACAGACTGAGAGACAGACAGACTGAGAGACAGACAGAGAGACATACAGACTGAGAGACAGACTGAGAGACAGACAGAGAGACAGACAGAGATACAGACTGATAGACAGACAGAGAGACAGGCAGACTGAGAGACAGACAGAGAGACAGACAGACTGAGAGACAGACTGACATACAGACATACTGAGAGACAGACAGACAGAGAGACAGACAGAGAGACAGACTGGACAGACAGACAGAGAGACAGACTGGACAGACAGACAGAGAGACAGACTGAGAGACAGACTGAGAGACAGACTAGGAGACAGACTGAGAGACATACTGAGAGACAGACAGACTGAGAGACAGACAAAGAGACAGACAAACTGAGATACAGACAGAAAGACAGACAGACTGAGAGACAGATTGACAGACAGACAGACTGAGAGACAGACAGAGAGACATACAGACTGATAGACAGACTGAGAGACAGACAGACAGACAGACAGACAGACAGACAGACTGAGAGACAGACTGAGAGACAGACTGAGATACAGACTGGGAGACAGACTGAGAGACAGACTGAGAGACAGACATACTGAGAGACAGACAGAGAGACAGACAGACATAGAGGACAGACTGCGAGACAGACTGAGAGACAGACAGAGAGACAGACTGAGAGACATACTGAGAGACAGACAGACTGATAGACAGACAGACTGAGAGACAGACTGACAGACAGACAGACATACAGACTGAGAGACATACATACTGAGAGACAGACTGAGAGACAGACAGAGAGACAGACAGAGAGACAGACAGAGAGACAGACTGATAGACAGACTGGGAGACAGACAGAGAGACAGACAGACTGAGAGACAGACAGACAGAGAGACAGACAGATATACAGACTGGACAGACAGACAGAGAGACAGACTGGACAGACAGACAGAGAGACAGACTGAGAGACAGACTAGGAGACAGACTGATAGACATACTGAGAGACAGACAGACTGAGAGACAGACAAAGAGACAGACAAACTGAGATACAGACAGAAAGACAGACAGACTGAGAGACAGATTGACAGACAGACAGACTGAGAGACAGACAGAGAGACAGACTGAGAGACAGACAGACAGAGAGACAGACAGATATACAGACTGGACAGACAGACATAGAGACAGACTGGAAAGACAGACAGAGAGACAGACTGAGAGACAGACTAGGAGACAGACTGATAGACATACTGAGAGACAGACAGACTGAGAGACAGACAAAGAGACAGACAAACTGAGATACAGACAGAAAGACAGACAGACTGAGAGACAGATTGACAGACAGACAGACTGAGAGACAGACAGAGAGACAGACTGAGAGACAGACTGAGAGACAGACTGACATACAGACAGACTGAGAGACAGACAGAGAGACAGACAGAGAGACAGACTGGACAGACAGACAGAGAGACAGACTGGACAGACAGACAGAGAGACAGACTGAGAGACAGACTAGGAGACAGACTGAGAGACATACTGAGACAGACAGACTGAGAGACAGACAAAGAGACAGACAAACTGAGATACAGACAGAAAGACAGACAGACTGAGAGACAGATTGACAGACAGACAGACAGAGAGACATACAGACTGATAGACAGACTGAGAGACAGACAGACAGACAGACAGACAGACAGACAGACAGACAGACAGACAGACAGACAGACTGAGAGACAGACTGAGAGACAGACTGAGATACAGACTGGGAGACAGACTGAGAGACAGACTGAGAGACAGACATACTGAGAGACAGACAGAGAGACAGACAGACATAGAGGACAGACTGCGAGACAGACTGAGAGACAGACAGACAGAGGGACATACTGGACAGACAGACAGACAGACAGACAGACAGACAGACAGACAGACAGACAGAGAGGACAGACTGAGAGACAGACTGAGAGACATACAGACTGAGAGACAGACAGAGAGGCAGACTGACAGACATACTGAGAGACAGACAGATAGACAGACAGACAGACAGACTGAGAGACAGACAGAGAAACAGACTGACATACAGACTGCGAGACAGACATACTGAGAGACAGACATACTGAGAGACAGACTGGGAGACAGACAGAGAGACAGACAGAGATACAGACTGAGAGACAGACAGAGAGACAGGCAGACTGAGAGACAGACATATAGACAGACATACTGAGAGACAGACAGAGAGACAGTCATACTGAGAGACAGACTGACAGACAGACATACTGAGAGACAGACTGAGAGACAGACTGAGAGAGACTGAGAGACAGCCTGAGAGACAGACAGAGAGACAGACTGAGAGACAGACTGAGAGACAGACTGAGAGACAGACTGGGAGACAGACTGGGAGACAGACTGAGAGACATACTGAGATACAGACAGAGAGACACACAGAGAGACAGACAGAGACACAGACTGAGAGACAGACTGAGAGACAGACTGGGAGACAGGCTGAGAGACAGACTGAGAGACAGACAGAGAGACAGACATACTGAGAGACAGACTGAGAGACAGACAGAGAGACAGACAGACAGAGGGACATACTGGACAGACAGACAGAGAGACAGACTGAGAGACAGACTGAGAGACAGACTGAGAGACAGACTGAGAGACAGACTGGGAGACAGACTGAGAGACAGACTGAAATACAGACTGAGATACAGACATACTGAGAGACAGACAGATAGACAGACAGAGAGGACAGACTGAGAGACATACTGAGAGACAGACAGACTGAGAGACAGGCAGACTGAGAGACAGGCAGACTGAGAGACAAACAGATAGACAGACAAACATAATGAGAGACAGACAGAGAGACATACTGACAGACAGACTGAGAGACAGACAGAGAGACAGACTGACTGAGATACATACTGACAGACAGACTGAGAGACAGACAGACTGAGAGACAGACAGAGAGACATACAGACTGAGAGACAGACTGAGAGACAGACAGAGAGACAGACAGAGATACAGACTGATAGACAGACAGAGAGACAGGCAGACTGAGAGACAGACAGAGAGACAGACAGACTGAGAGACAGACTGACATACAGACAGACTGAGAGACAGACAGACAGAGAGACAGACAGAGAGACAGACTGGACAGACAGACAGAGAGACAGACTGGACAGACAGACAGAGAGACAGACTGAGAGACAGACTGAGAGACAGACTAGGAGACAGACTGAGAGACATACTGAGAGACAGACAGACTGAGAGACAGACAAAGAGACAGACAAACTGAGATACAGACAGAAAGACAGACAGACTGAGAGACAGATTGACAGACAGACAGACTGAGAGACAGACAGAGAGACATACAGACTGATAGACAGACTGAGAGACAGACAGACAGACAGACAGACAGACAGACTGAGAGACAGACTGAGATACAGACTGGGAGACAGACTGAGAGACAGACTGAGAGACAGACATACTGAGAGACAGACAGAGAGACAGACAGACATAGAGGACAGACTGCGAGACAGACTGAGAGACAGACAGAGAGACAGACTGAGAGACATACTGAGAGACAGACAGACTGATAGACAGACAGACTGAGAGACAGACTGACAGACAGACAGACATACAGACTGAGAGACATACATACTGAGAGACAGACTGAGAGACAGACAGAGAGACAGACAGAGAGACAGACAGAGAGATAGACTGATAGACAGACTGGGAGACAGACAGAGAGACAGACAGACTGAGAGACAGACAGACAGAGAGACAGACAGATATACAGACTGGACAGACAGACAGAGAGACAGACTGGACAGACAGACAGAGAGACAGACTGAGAGACAGACTGAGAGACAGACTAGGAGACAGACTGATGGACATACTGAGAGACAGACAGACTGAGAGACAGACAAAGAGACAGACAAACTGAGATACATACAGAAAGACAGACAGACTGAGAGACAGATTGACAGACAGACAGACTGAGAGACAGACAGAGAGACAGACTGAGAGATAGACTGAGAGACAGACTGACATACAGACATACTGAGAGACAGACAGACTGAGAGACAGACAAAGAGACAGACAAACTGAGATACATACAGAAAGACAGACAGACTGAGAGACAGATTGACAGACAGACAGACTGAGAGACAGACAGAGAGACAGACTGAGAGACAGACTGAGAGACAGACTGACATACAGACAGACTGAGAGACAGACAGACAGAGAGACAGACAGAGAGACAGACTGGACAGACAGACAGAGAGACAGACTGGACAGACAGACAGAGAGACAGACTGAGAGACAGACTAGGAGACAGACTGAGAGACATACTGAGACAGACAGACTGAGAGACAGACAAAGAGACAGACAAACTGAGATACAGACAGAAAGACAGACAGACTGAGAGACAGATTGACAGACAGACAGACAGAGAGACATACAGACTGATAGACAGACTGAGAGACAGACAGACAGACAGACAGACAGACAGACAGACAGACTGAGAGACAGACTGAGAGACAGACTGAGATACAGACTGGGAGACAGACTGAGAGACAGACTGAGAGACAGACATACTGAGAGACAGACAGAGAGACAGACAGACATAGAGGACAGACTGCGAGACAGACTGAGAGACAGACAGACAGAGGGACATACTGGACAGACAGACAGAGAGACAGACTGAGAGACAGACTGAGAGACAGACTGAGAGACAGACTGAGAGACAGACTGGGAGACAGACTGAGAGACAGACTGAAATACAGACTGACATTCAGACATACTGAGAGACAGACAGATAGACAGACAGAGTGGACAGACTGAGAGACATACTGAGAGACAGACAGACTGAGAGACAGGCAGACTGAGAGACAGGCAGACTGAGAGACAAACAGATAGACAGATAAACATAATGAGAGACAGACAGAGAGACATACTGACAGACAGACTGAGAGACAGACAGAGAGACAGACTGACTGAGATACATACTGACAGACAGACTGAGAGACAGACAGACTGAGAGACAGACAGAGAGACATACAGACTGAGAGACAGACTGAGAGACAGACAGAGAGACAGACAGAGATACAGACTGATAGACAGACAGAGAGACAGGCAGACTGAGAGACAGACAGAGAGACAGACAGACTGAGAGACAGACTGACATACAGACATACTGAGAGACAGACAGACAGAGAGACAGACAGAGAGACAGACTGGACAGACAGACAGAGAGACAGACAGACTGGACAGACAGACAGAGAGACAGACTGAGAGACAGACTGAGAGACAGACTAGGAGACAGACTGAGAGACATACTGAGAGACAGACAGACTGAGAGACAGACAAAGAGACAGACATACTGAGAGACAGACTGAGAGACAGACTGAGAGACAGACTGAGAGACAGACTGAGAGACAGACTGAGAGACAGACTAAGAGAGACTGAGAGACAGACTGAGAGACAGACTGAGAGACATACAGACTGAGAGACAGACTGAGAGACAGACTGAGAGACAGACTGGGAGACAGACTGAGAGACAGACTGAGAGACAGACTGAGAGACAGACAGAGTGAGAGACAGACAGAGAGACAGACTGAGAGACAGACTGGGAGACAGACTGAGAGACAGACTGAGAGACAGACTGAGAGACAGACAGACTGAGAGACAGACAGATAGACAGACAGACTGAGAGACAGACTGAGAGACAGACAGAGAGACAGACAGACTGAGAGACAGGCAGACTGAGAGACAGTTAGATAGACAGACAGACTGAGAGACAGACAGAGAGACAGACTGACTGAGAGACAGACTGAGAGACAGACTGACAGACAGACTGAGAGACAGACAGAGATACAGACTGAGAGACAGACAGAGAGACAGACAGACTGAGAGACAGACAGACTGAGAGACAGACAGAGAGACAGACATACTGAGAGACATACTGAGAGACAGACAGAGAGACATACAGAGAGACAGACTGGACAGACAGACAGAGAGACAGACTGAGAGACAGACTGAGAGACAGACAGACTGAGAGACAGACAGAGAGACATACAGACTGAGAGACAGACTGAGAGACAGACCGAGAGACAGACAGATATACAGACTGATAGACAGACAGAGAGACAGGCAGACTGAGAGACAGACAGAGAGACAGACAGACTGAGAGACAGACTGACATACAGACATACTGAGAGACAGACAGACAGAGAGACAGACAGAGAGACAGACTGGACAGACAGACAGAGAGACATACTGGACAGACAGACAGAGAGACAGACTGAGAGACAGACTGAGAGACAGACTAGGAGACAGACTGAGAGACATACTGAGAGACAGACAGACTGAGAGACAGACAAAGAGACAGACATACTGAGAGACAGACTGAGAGACAGACTGAGAGACAGACTGAGAGACAGACTGAGAGACAGACTAAGAGAGACTGAGAGACAGACTGAGAGACAGACTGAGAGACATACAGACTGAGAGACAGACTGAGAGACAGACTGAGAGACAGACTGGGAGACAGACTGAGAGACAGACTGAGAGACAGACTGAGAGACAGACAGAGTGAGAGACAGACAGAGAGACAGACTGAGAGACAGACTGGGAGACAGACTGAGAGACAGACTGAGAGACAGACTGAGAGACAGACAGACTGAGAGACAGACAGATAGACAGACAGACTGAGAGACAGACTGAGAGACAGACAGAGAGACAGACAGACTGAGAGACAGGCAGACTGAGAGACAGTTAGATAGACAGACAGACTGAGAGACAGACAGAGAGACAGACTGACTGAGAGACAGACTGAGAGACAGACTGACAGACAGACTGAGAGACAGACAGAGATACAGACTGAGAGACAGACAGAGAGACAGACAGACTGAGAGACAGACAGACTGAGAGACAGACAGAGAGACAGACATACTGAGAGACATACTGAGAGACAGACAGAGAGACATACAGAGAGACAGACTGGACAGACAGACAGAGAGACAGACTGAGAGACAGACTGAGAGACAGACTGGGAGACATACTGAGAGACAGACTGAGAGACAGACTGAGAGACAGACAGAGAGACATACAGAGAGACAGACTGGACAGACAGACAGAGAGACAGACTGGGAGACATACTGAGATACAGACTGAGAGACAGACTGAGAGACAGACAGACTGAGAGACAGACAGATAGATAGACAGACAGACAGAGAGGACAGACTGAGAGACAGACTGAGAGACATACAGACTGAGAGACAGACAGAGAGGCAGACTGACAGACATACTGAGAGACAGACAGATAGACAGACAGACAGACAGACTGAGAGACAGACAGAGAAACAGACTGACATACAGACTGCGAGACAGACATACTGAGAGACAGACATACTGAGAGACAGACTGGGAGACAGACAGAGAGACAGACAGAGATACAGACTGAGAGACAGACAGAGAGACAGGCAGACTGAGAGACAGACATATAGACAGACATACTGAGAGACAGACAGAGAGACAGACAGAGAGACAGACATACTGAGAGACAGACTGAGAGACAGACAGAGAGACAGACAGACAGAGGGACATACTGGACAGACAGACAGAGAGACAGACTGAGAGACAGACTGAGAGACAGACTGAGAGACAGACTGAGAGACAGACTGGGAGACAGACTGAGAGACAGACTAAAATACAGACTGAGATACAGACATACTGAGAGACAGACAGATAGACAGACAGAGAGGACAGACTGAGAGACATACTGAGAGACAGACAGACTGAGAGACAGGCAGACTGAGAGACAGGCAGACTGAGAGACAAACAGATAGACAGACAAACATAATGAGAGACAGACAGAGAGACATACTGACAGACAGACTGAGAGACAGACAGAGAGACAGACTGACTGAGATACATACTGACAGACAGACTGAGAGACAGACAGACTGAGAGACAGACAGAGAGACATACAGACTGAGAGACAGACTGAGAGACAGACAGAGAGACAGACAGAGATACAGACTGATAGACAGACAGAGAGACAGGCAGACTGAGAGACAGACAGAGAGACAGACAGACTGAGAGACAGACTGACATACAGACAGACTGAGAGACAGACAGACAGAGAGACAGACAGAGAGACAGACTGGACAGACAGACAGAGAGACAGACTGGACAGACAGACAGAGAGACAGACTGAGAGACAGACTGAGAGACAGACTAGGAGACAGACTGAGAGACATACTGAGAGACAGACAGACTGAGAGACAGACAAAGAGACAGACAAACTGAGATACAGACAGAAAGACAGACAGACTGAGAGACAGACAGAGAGACATACAGACTGATAGACAGACTGAGAGACAGACAGACAGACAGACAGACAGACTGAGATACAGACTGAGATACAGACTGGGAGACAGACTGAGAGACAGACTGAGAGACAGACATACTGAGAGACAGACAGAGAGACAGACAGACATAGAGGACAGACTGCGAGACAGACTGAGAGACAGACAGAGAGACAGACTGAGAGACATACTGAGAGACAGACAGACTGATAGACAGACAGACTGAGAGACAGACTGACAGACAGACAGACATACAGACTGAGAGACATACATACTGAGAGACAGACTGAGAGACAGACAGAGAGACAGACAGAGAGACAGACAGAGAGATAGACTGATAGACAGACTGGGAGACAGACAGAGAGACAGACAGACTGAGAGACAGACAGACAGAGAGACAGACAGATATACAGACTGGACAGACAGACAGAGAGACAGACTGGACAGACAGACAGAGAGACAGACTGAGAGACAGACTGAGAGACAGACTAGGAGACAGACTGATAGACATACTGAGAGACAGACAGACTGAGAGACAGACAAAGAGACAGACAAACTGAGATACATACAGAAAGACAGACAGACTGAGAGACAGATTGACAGACAGACAGACTGAGAGACAGACAGAGAGACAGACTGAGAGATAGACTGAGAGACAGACTGACATACAGACAGACTGAGAGACAGACAGACAGAGAGACAGACAGAGAGACAGACTGGACAGACAGACAGAGAGACAGACTGGACAGACAGACAGAGAGACAGACTGAGAGACAGACTAGGAGACAGACTGAGAGACATACTGAGACAGACAGACTGAGAGACAGACAAAGAGACAGACAAACTGAGATACAGACAGAAAGACAGACAGACTGAGAGACAGATTGACAGACAGACAGACAGAGAGACATACAGACTGATAGACAGACTGAGAGACAGACAGACAGACAGACAGACATACAGACAGACAGACAGACTGAGAGACAGACTGAGAGACAGACTGAGATACAGACTGGGAGACAGACTGAGAGACAGACTGAGAGACAGACATACTGAGAGACAGACAGAGAGACAGACAGACATAGAGGACAGACTGCGAGACAGACTGAGAGACAGACAGACAGAGGGACATACTGGACAGACAGACAGAGAGACAGACTGAGAGACAGACTGAGAGACAGACTGAGAGACAGACTGAGAGACAGACTGGGAGACAGACTGAGAGACAGACTGAAATACAGACTGACATTCAGACAGACTGAGAGACAGACTGAGAGACAGACATACTGAGAGACAGACAGAGAGACAGACAGACATAGAGGACAGACTGCGAGACAGACTGAGAGACAGACAGACAGAGGGACATACTGGACAGACAGACAGAGAGACAGACTGAGAGACAGACTGAGAGACAGACTGAGAGACAGACAGAGTGGACAGACTGAGAGACATACTGAGAGACAGACAGACTGAGAGACAGGCAGACTGAGAGACAGGCAGACTGAGAGACAAACAGATAGACAGACAAACATAATGAGAGACAGACAGAGAGACATACTGACAGACAGACTGAGAGACAGACAGAGAGACAGACTGACTGAGATACATACTGACAGACAGACTGAGAGACAGACAGACTGAGAGACAGACAGAGAGACATACAGACTGAGAGACAGACTGAGAGACAGACAGAGAGACAGACAGAGATACAGACTGATAGACAGACAGAGAGACAGGCAGACTGAGAGACAGACAGAGAGACAGACAGACTGAGAGACAGACTGACATACAGACATACTGAGAGACAGACAGACAGAGAGACAGACAGAGAGACAGACTGGACAGACAGACAGAGAGACAGACAGACTGGACAGACAGACAGAGAGACAGACTGAGAGACAGACTGAGAGACAGACTAGGAGACAGACTGAGAGACATACTGAGAGAAAGACAGACTGAGAGACAGACAAAGAGACAGACATACTGAGAGACAGACTGAGAGACAGACTGAGAGACAGACTGAGAGACAGACTGAGAGACAGACTGAGAGACAGACTAAGAGAGACTGAGAGACAGACTGAGAGACAGACTGAGAGACATACAGACTGAGAGACAGACTGAGAGACAGACTGAGAGACAGACTGGGAGACAGACTGAGAGACAGACTGAGAGACAGACTGAGAGACAGACAGAGTGAGAGACAGACAGAGAGACAGACTGAGAGACAGACTGGGAGACAGACTGAGAGACAGACTGAGAGACAGACTGAGAGACAGACAGACTGAGAGACAACCAGATAGACAGACAGACTGAGAGACAGACTGAGAGACAGACAGAGAGACAGACAGACTGAGAGACAGGCAGACTGAGAGACAGTTAGATAGACAGACAGACTGAGAGACAGACAGAGAGACAGACTGACTGAGAGACAGACTGAGAGACAGACTGACAGACAGACTGAGAGACAGACAGAGATACAGACTGAGAGACAGACAGAGAGACAGACAGACTGAGAGACAGACAGACTGAGAGACAGACAGAGAGACAGACATACTGAGAGACATACTGAGAGACAGACAGAGAGACATACAGAGAGACAGACTGGACAGACAGACAGAGAGACAGACTGAGAGACAGACTGAGAGACAGACAGACTGAGAGACAGACAGAGAGACATACAGACTGAGAGACAGACTGAGAGACAGACCGAGAGACAGACAGATATACAGACTGATAGACAGACAGAGAGACAGGCAGACTGAGAGACAGACAGAGAGACAGACAGACTGAGAGACAGACTGACATACAGACATACTGAGAGACAGACAGACAGAGAGACAGACAGAGAGACAGACTGGACAGACAGACAGAGAGACATACTGGACAGACAGACAGAGAGACAGACTGAGAGACAGACTGAGAGACAGACTAGGAGACAGACTGAGAGACATACTGAGAGACAGACAGACTGAGAGACAGACAAAGAGACAGACATACTGAGAGACAGACTGAGAGACAGACTGAGAGACAGACTGAGAGACAGACTGAGAGACAGACTAAGAGAGACTGAGAGACAGACTGAGAGACAGACTGAGAGACATACAGACTGAGAGACAGACTGAGAGACAGACTGAGAGACAGACTGGGAGACAGACTGAGAGACAGACTGAGAGACAGACTGAGAGACAGACAGAGTGAGAGACAGACAGAGAGACAGACTGAGAGACAGACTGGGAGACAGACTGAGAGACAGACTGAGAGACAGACTGAGAGACAGACAGACTGAGAGACAGACAGATAGACAGACAGACTGAGAGACAGACTGAGAGACAGACAGAGAGACAGACAGACTGAGAGACAGGCAGACTGAGAGACATACTGAGAGACAGACAGACTGAGAGACAGACAAAGAGACAGACAAACTGAGATACAGACAGAAAGACAGACAGACTGAGAGACAGATTGACAGACAGACAGACTGAGAGACAGACAGAGAGACATACAGACTGATAGACAGACTGAGAGACAGACAGACAGACAGACAGACAGACAGACTGAGAGACAGACTGAGATACAGACTGGGAGACAGACTGAGAGACAGACTGAGAGACAGACATACTGAGAGACAGACAGAGAGACAGACAGACATAGAGGACAGACTGCGAGACAGACTGAGAGACAGACAGAGAGACAGACTGAGAGACATACTGAGAGACAGACAGACTGATAGACAGACAGACTGAGAGACAGACTGACAGACAGACAGACATACAGACTGAGAGACATACATACTGAGAGACAGACTGAGAGACAGACAGAGAGACAGACAGAGAGACAGACAGAGAGATAGACTGATAGACAGACTGGGAGACAGACAGAGAGACAGACAGACTGAGAGACAGACAGACAGAGAGACAGACAGATATACAGACTGGACAGACAGACAGAGAGACAGACTGGACAGACAGACAGAGAGACAGACTGAGAGACAGACTGAGAGATAGACTAGGAGACAGACTGATAGACATACTGAGAGACAGACAGACTGAGAGACAGACAAAGAGACAGACAAACTGAGATACATACAGAAAGACAGACAGACTGAGAGACAGATTGACAGACAGACAGACTGAGAGACAGACAGAGAGACAGACTGAGAGATAGACTGAGAGACAGACTGACATACAGACAGACTGAGAGACAGACAGACAGAGAGACAGACAGAGAGACAGACTGGACAGACAGACAGAGAGACAGACTGGACAGACAGACAGAGAGACAGACTGAGAGACAGACTAGGAGACAGACTGAGAGACATACTGAGACAGACAGACTGAGAGACAGACAAAGAGACAGACAAACTGAGATACAGACAGAAAGACAGACAGACTGAGAGACAGATTGACAGACAGACAGACAGAGAGACATACAGACTGATAGACAGACTGAGAGACAGACAGACAGACAGACAGACAGACAGACAGACAGACAGACTGAGAGACAGACTGAGAGACAGACTGAGATACAGACTGGGAGACAGACTGAGAGACAGACTGAGAGACAGACATACTGAGAGACAGACAGAGAGACAGACAGACATAGAGGACAGACTGCGAGACAGACTGAGAGACAGACAGACAGAGGGACATACTGGACAGACAGACAGAGAGACAGACTGAGAGACAGACTGAGAGACAGACTGAGAGACAGACTGAGAGACAGACTGGGAGACAGACTGAGAGACAGACTGAAATACAGACTGACATTCAGACAGACTGAGAGACAGACTGAGAGACAGACATACTGAGAGACAGACAGAGAGACAGACAGACATAGAGGACAGACTGCGAGACAGACTGAGAGACAGACAGACAGAGGGACATACTGGACAGACAGACAGAGAGACAGACTGAGAGACAGACTGAGAGACAGACTGAGAGACAGACAGAGTGGACAGACTGAGAGACATACTGAGAGACAGACAGACTGAGAGACAGGCAGACTGAGAGACAGGCAGACTGAGAGACAAACAGATAGACAGACAAACATAATGAGAGACAGACAGAGAGACATACTGACAGACAGACTGAGAGACAGACAGAGAGACAGACTGACTGAGATACATACTGACAGACAGACTGAGAGACAGACAGACTGAGAGACAGACAGAGAGACATACAGACTGAGAGACAGACTGAGAGACAGACAGAGAGACAGACAGAGATACAGACTGATAGACAGACAGAGAGACAGGCAGACTGAGAGACAGACAGAGAGACAGACAGACTGAGAGACAGACTGACATACAGACATACTGAGAGACAGACAGACAGAGAGACAGACAGAGAGACAGACTGGACAGACAGACAGAGAGACAGACAGACTGGACAGACAGACAGAGAGACAGACTGAGAGACAGACTGAGAGACAGACTAGGAGACAGACTGAGAGACATACTGAGAGAAAGACAGACTGAGAGACAGACAAAGAGACAGACATACTGAGAGACAGACTGAGAGACAGACTGAGAGACAGACTGAGAGACAGACTGAGAGACAGACTGAGAGACAGACTAAGAGAGACTGAGAGACAGACTGAGAGACAGACTGAGAGACATACAGACTGAGAGACAGACTGAGAGACAGACTGAGAGACAGACTGGGAGACAGACTGAGAGACAGACTGAGAGACAGACTGAGAGACAGACAGAGTGAGAGACAGACAGAGAGACAGACTGAGAGACAGACTGGGAGACAGACTGAGAGACAGACTGAGAGACAGACTGAGAGACAGACAGACTGAGAGACAGACAGATAGACAGACAGACTGAGAGACAGACTGAGAGACAGACAGAGAGACAGACAGACTGAGAGACAGGCAGACTGAGAGACAGTTAGATAGACAGACAGACTGAGAGACAGACAGAGAGACAGACTGACTGAGAGACAGACTGAGAGACAGACTGACAGACAGACTGAGAGACAGACAGAGATACAGACTGAGAGACAGACAGAGAGACAGACTGAGAGACAGACTAGGAGACAGACTGATAGACATACTGAGAGACAGACAGACTGAGAGACAGACAAAGAGACAGACAAACTGAGATACATACAGAAAGACAGACAGACTGAGAGACAGATTGACAGACAGACAGACTGAGAGACAGACAGAGAGACAGACTGAGAGATAGACTGAGAGACAGACTGACATACAGACAGACTGAGAGACAGACAGACAGAGAGACAGACAGAGAGACAGACTGGACAGACAGACAGAGAGACAGACTGGACAGACAGACAGAGAGACAGACTGAGAGACAGACTAGGAGACAGACTGAGAGACATACTGAGACAGACAGACTGAGAGACAGACAAAGAGACAGACAAACTGAGATACAGACAGAAAGACAGACAGACTGAGAGACAGATTGACAGACAGACAGACAGAGAGACATACAGACTGATAGACAGACTGAGAGACAGACAGACAGACAGACAGACAGACAGACAGACAGACAGACTGAGAGACAGACTGAGAGACAGACTGAGATACAGACTGGGAGACAGACTGAGAGACAGACTGAGAGACAGACATACTGAGAGACAGACAGAGAGACAGACAGACATAGAGGACAGACTGCGAGACAGACTGAGAGACAGACAGACAGAGGGACATACTGGACAGACAGACAGAGAGACAGACTGAGAGACAGACTGAGAGACAGACTGAGAGACAGACTGAGAGACAGACTGGGAGACAGACTGAGAGACAGACTGAAATACAGACTGACATTCAGACAGACTGAGAGACAGACTGAGAGACAGACATACTGAGAGACAGACAGAGAGACAGACAGACATAGAGGACAGACTGCGAGACAGACTGAGAGACAGACAGACAGAGGGACATACTGGACAGACAGACAGAGAGACAGACTGAGAGACAGACTGAGAGACAGACTGAGAGACAGACAGAGTGGACAGACTGAGAGACATACTGAGAGACAGACAGACTGAGAGACAGGCAGACTGAGAGACAGGCAGACTGAGAGACAAACAGATAGACAGACAAACATAATGAGAGACAGACAGAGAGACATACTGACAGACAGACTGAGAGACAGACAGAGAGACAGACTGACTGAGATACATACTGACAGACAGACTGAGAGACAGACAGACTGAGAGACAGACAGAGAGACATACAGACTGAGAGACAGACTGAGAGACAGACAGAGAGACAGACAGAGATACAGACTGATAGACAGACAGAGAGACAGGCAGACTGAGAGACAGACAGAGAGACAGACAGACTGAGAGACAGACTGACATACAGACATACTGAGAGACAGACAGACAGAGAGACAGACAGAGAGACAGACTGGACAGACAGACAGAGAGACAGACAGACTGGACAGACAGACAGAGAGACAGACTGAGAGACAGACTGAGAGACAGACTAGGAGACAGACTGAGAGACATACTGAGAGAAAGACAGACTGAGAGACAGACAAAGAGACAGACATACTGAGAGACAGACTGAGAGACAGACTGAGAGACAGACTGAGAGACAGACTGAGAGACAGACTGAGAGACAGACTAAGAGAGACTGAGAGACAGACTGAGAGACAGACTGAGAGACATACAGACTGAGAGACAGACTGAGAGACAGACTGAGAGACAGACTGGGAGACAGACTGAGAGACAGACTGAGAGACAGACTGAGAGACAGACAGAGTGAGAGACAGACAGAGAGACAGACTGAGAGACAGACTGGGAGACAGACTGAGAGACAGACTGAGAGACAGACTGAGAGACAGACAGACTGAGAGACAGGCAGACTGAGAGACAGTTAGATAGACAGACAGACTGAGAGACAGACAGAGAGACAGACTGACTGAGAGACAGACTGAGAGACAGACTGACAGACAGACTGAGAGACAGACAGAGATACAGACTGAGAGACAGACAGAGAGACAGACAGACTGAGAGACAGACAGACTGAGAGACAGACAGAGAGACAGACATACTGAGAGACATACTGAGAGACAGACAGAGAGACATACAGAGAGACAGACTGGACAGACAGACAGAGAGACAGACTGAGAGACAGACTGAGAGACAGACAGACTGAGAGACAGACAGAGAGACATACAGACTGAGAGACAGACTGAGAGACAGACCGAGAGACAGACAGATATACAGACTGATAGACAGACAGAGAGACAGGCAGACTGAGAGACAGACAGAGAGACAGACAGACTGAGAGACAGACTGACATACAGACATACTGAGAGACAGACAGACAGAGAGACAGACAGAGAGACAGACTGGACAGACAGACAGAGAGACATACTGGACAGACAGACAGAGAGACAGACTGAGAGACAGACTGAGAGACAGACTAGGAGACAGACTGAGAGACATACTGAGAGACAGACAGACTGAGAGACAGACAAAGAGACAGACATACTGAGAGACAGACTGAGAGACAGACTGAGAGACAGACTGAGAGACAGACTGAGAGACAGACTAAGAGAGACTGAGAGACAGACTGAGAGACAGACTGAGAGACATACAGACTGAGAGACAGACTGAGAGACAGACTGAGAGACAGACTGGGAGACAGACTGAGAGACAGACTGAGAGACAGACTGAGAGACAGACAGAGTGAGAGACAGACAGAGAGACAGACTGAGAGACAGACTGGGAGACAGACTGAGAGACAGACTGAGAGACAGACTGAGAGACAGACAGACTGAGAGACAGACAGATAGACAGACAGACTGAGAGACAGACTGAGAGACAGACAGAGAGACAGACAGACTGAGAGACAGGCAGACTGAGAGACATACTGAGAGACAGACAGACTGAGAGACAGACAAAGAGACAGACAAACTGAGATACAGACAGAAAGACAGACAGACTGAGAGACAGATTGACAGACAGACAGACTGAGAGACAGACAGAGAGACATACAGACTGATAGACAGACTGAGAGACAGACAGACAGACAGACAGACAGACAGACTGAGAGACAGACTGAGATACAGACTGGGAGACAGACTGAGAGACAGACTGAGAGACAGACATACTGAGAGACAGACAGAGAGACAGACAGACATAGAGGACAGACTGCGAGACAGACTGAGAGACAGACAGAGAGACAGACTGAGAGACATACTGAGAGACAGACAGACTGATAGACAGACAGACTGAGAGACAGACTGACAGACAGACAGACATACAGACTGAGAGACATACATACTGAGAGACAGACTGAGAGACAGACAGAGAGACAGACAGAGAGACAGACAGAGAGATAGACTGATAGACAGACTGGGAGACAGACAGAGAGACAGACAGACTGAGAGACAGACAGACAGAGAGACAGACAGATATACAGACTGGACAGACAGACAGAGAGACAGACTGGACAGACAGACAGAGAGACAGACTGAGAGACAGACTGAGAGATAGACTAGGAGACAGACTGATAGACATACTGAGAGACAGACAGACTGAGAGACAGACAAAGAGACAGACAAACTGAGATACATACAGAAAGACAGACAGACTGAGAGACAGATTGACAGACAGACAGACTGAGAGACAGACAGAGAGACAGACTGAGAGATAGACTGAGAGACAGACTGACATACAGACAGACTGAGAGACAGACAGACAGAGAGACAGACAGAGAGACAGACTGGACAGACAGACAGAGAGACAGACTGGACAGACAGACAGAGAGACAGACTGAGAGACAGACTAGGAGACAGACTGAGAGACATACTGAGACAGACAGACTGAGAGACAGACAAAGAGACAGACAAACTGAGATACAGACAGAAAGACAGACAGACTGAGAGACAGATTGACAGACAGACAGACAGAGAGACATACAGACTGATAGACAGACTGAGAGACAGACAGACAGACAGACAGACAGACAGACAGACAGACAGACTGAGAGACAGACTGAGAGACAGACTGAGATACAGACTGGGAGACAGACTGAGAGACAGACTGAGAGACAGACATACTGAGAGACAGACAGAGAGACAGACAGACATAGAGGACAGACTGCGAGACAGACTGAGAGACAGACAGACAGAGGGACATACTGGACAGACAGACAGAGAGACAGACTGAGAGACAGACTGAGAGACAGACTGAGAGACAGACTGAGAGACAGACTGGGAGACAGACTGAGAGACAGACTGAAATACAGACTGACATTCAGACAGACTGAGAGACAGACTGAGAGACAGACATACTGAGAGACAGACAGAGAGACAGACAGACATAGAGGACAGACTGCGAGACAGACTGAGAGACAGACAGACAGAGGGACATACTGGACAGACAGACAGAGAGACAGACTGAGAGACAGACTGAGAGACAGACTGAGAGACAGACAGAGTGGACAGACTGAGAGACATACTGAGAGACAGACAGACTGAGAGACAGGCAGACTGAGAGACAGGCAGACTGAGAGACAAACAGATAGACAGACAAACATAATGAGAGACAGACAGAGAGACATACTGACAGACAGACTGAGAGACAGACAGAGAGACAGACTGACTGAGATACATACTGACAGACAGACTGAGAGACAGACAGACTGAGAGACAGACAGAGAGACATACAGACTGAGAGACAGACTGAGAGACAGACAGAGAGACAGACAGAGATACAGACTGATAGACAGACAGAGAGACAGGCAGACTGAGAGACAGACAGAGAGACAGACAGACTGAGAGACAGACTGACATACAGACATACTGAGAGACAGACAGACAGAGAGACAGACAGAGAGACAGACTGGACAGACAGACAGAGAGACAGACAGACTGGACAGACAGACAGAGAGACAGACTGAGAGACAGACTGAGAGACAGACTAGGAGACAGACTGAGAGACATACTGAGAGAAAGACAGACTGAGAGACAGACAAAGAGACAGACATACTGAGAGACAGACTGAGAGACAGACTGAGAGACAGACTGAGAGACAGACTGAGAGACAGACTGAGAGACAGACTAAGAGAGACTGAGAGACAGACTGAGAGACAGACTGAGAGACATACAGACTGAGAGACAGACTGAGAGACAGACTGAGAGACAGACTGGGAGACAGACTGAGAGACAGACTGAGAGACAGACTGAGAGACAGACAGAGTGAGAGACAGACAGAGAGACAGACTGAGAGACAGACTGGGAGACAGACTGAGAGACAGACTGAGAGACAGACTGAGAGACAGACAGACTGAGAGACAGACAGATAGACAGACAGACTGAGAGACAGACTGAGAGACAGACAGAGAGACAGACAGACTGAGAGACAGGCAGACTGAGAGACAGTTAGATAGACAGACAGACTGAGAGACAGACAGAGAGACAGACTGACTGAGAGACAGACTGAGAGACAGACTGACAGACAGACTGAGAGACAGACAGAGATACAGACTGAGAGACAGACAGAGAGACAGACAGACTGAGAGACAGACAGACTGAGAGACAGACAGAGAGACAGACATACTGAGAGACATACTGAGAGACAGACAGAGAGACATACAGAGAGACAGACTGGACAGACAGACAGAGAGACAGACTGAGAGACAGACTGAGAGACAGACAGACTGAGAGACAGACAGAGAGACATACAGACTGAGAGACAGACTGAGAGACAGACCGAGAGACAGACAGATATACAGACTGATAGACAGACAGAGAGACAGGCAGACTGAGAGACAGACAGAGAGACAGACAGACTGAGAGACAGACTGACATACAGACATACTGAGAGACAGACAGACAGAGAGACAGACAGAGAGACAGACTGGACAGACAGACAGACAGAGAGACATACTGGACAGACAGACAGAGAGACAGACTGAGAGACAGACTGAGAGACAGACTAGGAGACAGACTGAGAGACATACTGAGAGACAGACAGACTGAGAGACAGACAAAGAGACAGACATACTGAGAGACAGACTGAGAGACAGACTGAGAGACAGACTGAGAGACAGACTGAGAGACAGACTAAGAGAGACTGAGAGACAGACTGAGAGACAGACTGAGAGACATACAGACTGAGAGACAGACTGAGAGACAGACTGAGAGACAGACTGGGAGACAGACTGAGAGACAGACTGAGAGACAGACTGAGAGACAGACAGAGTGAGAGACAGACAGAGAGACAGACTGAGAGACAGACTGGGAGACAGACTGAGAGACAGACTGAGAGACAGACTGAGAGACAGACAGACTGAGAGACAGACAGATAGACAGACAGACTGAGAGACAGACTGAGAGACAGACAGAGAGACAGACAGACTGAGAGACAGGCAGACTGAGAGACAGTTAGATAGACAGACAGACTGAGAGACAGACAGAGAGACAGACTGACTGAGAGACAGACTGAGAGACAGACTGACAGACAGACTGAGAGACAGACAGAGATACAGACTGAGAGACAGACAGAGAGACAGACAGACTGAGAGACAGACAGACTGAGAGACAGACAGAGAGACAGACATACTGAGAGACATACTGAGAGACAGACAGAGAGACATACAGAGAGACAGACTGGACAGACAGACAGAGAGACAGACTGAGAGACAGACTGAGAGACAGACTGGGAGACATACTGAGAGACAGACTGAGAGACAGACTGAGAGACAGACAGAGAGACATACAGAGAGACAGACTGGACAGACAGACAGAGAGACAGACTGGGAGACATACTGAGATACAGACTGAGAGACAGACTGAGAGACAGACAGACTGAGAGACAGACAGATAGATAGACAGACAGACAGAGAGGACAGACTGAGAGACAGACTGAGAGACATACAGACTGAGAGACAGACAGAGAGGCAGACTGACAGACATACTGAGAGACAGACAGATAGACAGACAGACAGACAGACTGAGAGACAGACAGAGAAACAGACTGACATACAGACTGCGAGACAGACATACTGAGAGACAGACATACTGAGAGACAGACTGGGAGACAGACAGAGAGACAGACAGAGATACAGACTGAGAGACAGACAGAGAGACAGGCAGACTGAGAGACAGACATATAGACAGACATACTGAGAGACAGACAGAGAGACAGTCATACTGAGAGACAGACTGACAGACAGACATACTGAGAGACAGACTGAGAGACAGACTGAGAGAGACTGAGAGACAGCCTGAGAGACAGACAGAGAGACAGACTGAGAGACAGACTGAGAGACAGACTGAGAGACAGACTGGGAGACAGACTGGGAGACAGACTGAGAGACATACTGAGATACAGACAGAGAGACACACAGAGAGACAGACAGAGACACAGACTGAGAGACAGACTGAGAGACAGACTGGGAGACAGGCTGAGAGACAGACTGAGAGACAGACAGAGAGACAGACATACTGAGAGACAGACTGAGAGACAGACAGAGAGACAGACAGACAGAGGGACATACTGGACAGACAGACAGAGAGACAGACTGAGAGACAGACTGAGAGACAGACTGAGAGACAGACTGAGAGACAGACTGGGAGACAGACTGAGAGACAGACTGAAATACAGACTGAGATACAGACATACTGAGAGACAGACAGATAGACAGACAGAGAGGACAGACTGAGAGACATACTGAGAGACAGACAGACTGAGAGACAGGCAGACTGAGAGACAGGCAGACTGAGAGACAAACAGATAGACAGACAAACATAATGAGAGACAGACAGAGAGACATACTGACAGACAGACTGAGAGACAGACAGAGAGACAGACTGACTGAGATACATACTGACAGACAGACTGAGAGACAGACAGACTGAGAGACAGACAGAGAGACATACAGACTGAGAGACAGACTGAGAGACAGACAGAGAGACAGACAGAGATACAGACTGATAGACAGACAGAGAGACAGGCAGACTGAGAGACAGACAGAGAGACAGACAGACTGAGAGACAGACTGACATACAGACAGACTGAGAGACAGACAGACAGAGAGACAGACAGAGAGACAGACTGGACAGACAGACAGAGAGACAGACTGGACAGACAGACAGAGAGACAGACTGAGAGACAGACTGAGAGACAGACTAGGAGACAGACTGAGAGACATACTGAGAGACAGACAGACTGAGAGACAGACAAAGAGACAGACAAACTGAGATACAGACAGAAAGACAGACAGACTGAGAGACAGATTGACAGACAGACAGACTGAGAGACAGACAGAGAGACATACAGACTGATAGACAGACTGAGAGACAGACAGACAGACAGACAGACAGACAGACTGAGAGACAGACTGAGATACAGACTGGGAGACAGACTGAGAGACAGACTGAGAGACAGACATACTGAGAGACAGACAGAGAGACAGACAGACATAGAGGACAGACTGCGAGACAGACTGAGAGACAGACAGAGAGACAGACTGAGAGACATACTGAGAGACAGACAGACTGATAGACAGACAGACTGAGAGACAGACTGACAGACAGACAGACATACAGACTGAGAGACATACATACTGAGAGACAGACTGAGAGACAGACAGAGAGACAGACAGAGAGACAGACAGAGAGATAGACTGATAGACAGACTGGGAGACAGACAGAGAGACAGACAGACTGAGAGACAGACAGACAGAGAGACAGACAGATATACAGACTGGACAGACAGACAGAGAGACAGACTGGACAGACAGACAGAGAGACAGACTGAGAGACAGACTGAGAGACAGACTAGGAGACAGACTGATGGACATACTGAGAGACAGACAGACTGAGAGACAGACAAAGAGACAGACAAACTGAGATACATACAGAAAGACAGACAGACTGAGAGACAGATTGACAGACAGACAGACTGAGAGACAGACAGAGAGACAGACTGAGAGACAGACTGAGAGACAGACTGACATACAGACAGACTGAGAGACAGACAGACAGAGAGACAGACAGAGAGACAGACTGGACAGACAGACAGAGAGACAGACTGGACAGACATACTGAGACAGACAGACTGAGAGACAGACAAAGAGACAGACAAACTGAGATACAGACAGAAAGACAGACAGACTGAGAGACAGATTGACAGACAGACAGACAGAGAGACATACAGACTGATAGACAGACTGAGAGACAGACAGACAGACAGACAGACAGACAGACAGACAGACAGACTGAGAGACAGACTGAGAGACAGACTGAGATACAGACTGGGAGACAGACTGAGAGACAGACTGAGAGACAGACATACTGAGAGACAGACAGAGAGACAGACAGACATAGAGGACAGACTGCGAGACAGACTGAGAGACAGACAGACAGAGGGACATACTGGACAGACAGACAGAGAGACAGACTGAGAGACAGACTGAGAGACAGACTGAGAGACAGACTGAGAGACAGACTGGGAGACAGACTGAGAGACAGACTGAAATACAGACTGAGATACAGACATACTGAGAGACAGACAGATAGACAGACAGAGTGGACAGACTGAGAGACATACTGAGAGACAGACAGACTGAGAGACAGGCAGACTGAGAGACAGGCAGACTGAGAGACAAACAGATAGACAGACAAACATAATGAGAGACAGACAGAGAGACATACTGACAGACAGACTGAGAGACAGACAGAGAGACAGACTGACTGAGATACATACTGACAGACAGACTGAGAGACAGACAGACTGAGAGACAGACAGAGAGACATACAGACTGAGAGACAGACTGAGAGACAGACAGAGAGACAGACAGAGATACAGACTGATAGACAGACAGAGAGACAGGCAGACTGAGAGACAGACAGAGAGACAGACAGACTGAGAGACAGACTGACATACAGACATACTGAGAGACAGACAGACAGAGAGACAGACAGAGAGACAGACTGGACAGACAGACAGAGAGACAGACTGGACAGACAGACAGAGAGACAGACTGAGAGACAGACTGAGAGACAGACTAGGAGACAGACTGAGAGACATACTGAGAGACAGACAGACTGAGAGACAGACAAAGAGACAGACAAACTGAGATACAGACAGAAAGACAGACAGACTGAGAGACAGATTGACAGACAGACAGACTGAGAGACAGACAGAGAGACATACAGACTGATAGACAGACTGAGAGACAGACAGACAGACAGACAGACAGACAGACAGACTGAGAGACAGACTGAGAGACAGACTGAGATACAGACTGGGAGACAGACTGAGAGACAGACTGAGAGACAGACATACTGAGAGACAGACAGAGAGACAGACAGACATAGAGGACAGACTGCGAGACAGACTGAGAGACAGACAGAGAGACAGACTGAGAGACATACTGAGAGACAGACAGACTGATAGACAGACAGACTGAGAGACAGACTGACAGACAGACAGACATACAGACTGAGAGACATACATACTGAGAGACAGACTGAGAGACAGACAGAGAGACAGACAGAGAGACAGACAGAGAGACAGACTGATAGACAGACTGGGAGACAGACAGAGAGACAGACAGACTGAGAGACAGACAGACAGAGAGACAGACAGATATACAGACTGGACAGACAGACAGAGAGACAGACTGGACAGACAGACAGAGAGACAGACTGAGAGACAGACTAGGAGACAGACTGATAGACATACTGAGAGACAGACAGACTGAGAGACAGACAAAGAGACAGACAAACTGAGATACAGACAGAAAGACAGACAGACTGAGAGACAGATTGACAGACAGACAGACTGAGAGACAGACAGAGAGACAGACTGAGAGACAGACAGACAGAGAGACAGACAGATATACAGACTGGACAGACAGACATAGAGACAGACTGGAAAGACAGACAGAGAGACAGACTGAGAGACAGACTAGGAGACAGACTGATAGACATACTGAGAGACAGACAGACTGAGAGACAGACAAAGAGACAGACAAACTGAGATACAGACAGAAAGACAGACAGACTGAGAGACAGATTGACAGACAGACAGACTGAGAGACAGACAGAGAGACAGACTGAGAGACAGACTGAGAGACAGACTGACATACAGACAGACTGAGAGACAGACAGAGAGACAGACAGAGAGACAGACTGGACAGACAGACAGAGAGACAGACTGGACAGACAGACAGAGAGACAGACTGAGAGACAGACTAGGAGACAGACTGAGAGACATACTGAGACAGACAGACTGAGAGACAGACAAAGAGACAGACAAACTGAGATACAGACAGAAAGACAGACAGACTGAGAGACAGATTGACAGACAGACAGACAGAGAGACATACAGACTGATAGACAGACTGAGAGACAGACAGACAGACAGACAGACAGACAGACAGACAGACAGACAGACAGACTGAGAGACAGACTGAGAGACAGACTGAGATACAGACTGGGAGACAGACTGAGAGACAGACTGAGAGACAGACATACTGAGAGACAGACAGAGAGACAGACAGACATAGAGGACAGACTGCGAGACAGACTGAGAGACAGACAGACAGAGGGACATACTGGACAGACAGACAGACAGACAGACAGACAGACAGACAGACAGACAGACAGACAGACAGACAGAGAGGACAGACTGAGAGACAGACTGAGAGACATACAGACTGAGAGACAGACAGAGAGGCAGACTGACAGACATACTGAGAGACAGACAGATATACAGACAGACAGACAGACTGAGAGACAGACAGAGAAACAGACTGACATACAGACTGCGAGACAGACATACTGAGAGACAGACATACTGAGAGACAGACTGGGAGACAGACAGAGAGACAGACAGAGATACAGACTGAGAGACAGACAGAGAGACAGGCAGACTGAGAGACAGACATATAGACAGACATACTGAGAGACAGACAGAGAGACAGTCATACTGAGAGACAGACTGACAGACAGACATACTGAGAGACAGACTGAGAGACAGACTGAGAGAGACTGAGAGACAGCCTGAGAGACAGACAGAGAGACAGACTGAGAGACAGACTGAGAGACAGACTGAGAGACAGACTGGGAGACAGACTGGGAGACAGACTGAGAGACATACTGAGATACAGACAGAGAGACACACAGAGAGACAGACAGAGACACAGACTGAGAGACAGACTGAGAGACAGACTGGGAGACAGGCTGAGAGACAGACTGAGAGACAGACAGAGAGACAGACATACTGAGAGACAGACTGAGAGACAGACAGAGAGACAGACAGACAGAGGGACATACTGGACAGACAGACAGAGAGACAGACTGAGAGACAGACTGAGAGACAGACTGAGAGACAGACTGAGAGACAGACTGGGAGACAGACTGAGAGACAGACTGAAATACAGACTGAGATACAGACATACTGAGAGACAGACAGATAGACAGACAGAGAGGACAGACTGAGAGACATACTGAGAGACAGACAGACTGAGAGACAGGCAGACTGAGAGACAGGCAGACTGAGAGACAAACAGATAGACAGACAAACATAATGAGAGACAGACAGAGAGACATACTGACAGACAGACTGAGAGACAGACAGAGAGACAGACTGACTGAGATACATACTGACAGACAGACTGAGAGACAGACAGACTGAGAGACAGACAGAGAGACATACAGACTGAGAGACAGACTGAGAGACAGACAGAGAGACAGACAGAGATACAGACTGATAGACAGACAGAGAGACAGGCAGACTGAGAGACAGACAGAGAGACAGACAGACTGAGAGACAGACTGACATACAGACAGACTGAGAGACAGACAGACAGAGAGACAGACAGAGAGACAGACTGGACAGACAGACAGAGAGACAGACTGGACAGACAGACAGAGAGACAGACTGAGAGACAGACTGAGAGACAGACTAGGAGACAGACTGAGAGACATACTGAGAGACAGACAGACTGAGAGACAGACAAAGAGACAGACAAACTGAGATACAGACAGAAAGACAGACAGACTGAGAGACAGATTGACAGACAGACAGACTGAGAGACAGACAGAGAGACATACAGACTGATAGACAGACTGAGAGACAGACAGACAGACAGACAGACAGACAGACTGAGAGACAGACTGAGATACAGACTGGGAGACAGACTGAGAGACAGACTGAGAGACAGACATACTGAGAGACAGACAGAGAGACAGACAGACATAGAGGACAGACTGCGAGACAGACTGAGAGACAGACAGAGAGACAGACTGAGAGACATACTGAGAGACAGACAGACTGATAGACAGACAGACTGAGAGACAGACTGACAGACAGACAGACATACAGACTGAGAGACATACATACTGAGAGACAGACTGAGAGACAGACAGAGAGACAGACAGAGAGACAGACAGAGAGATAGACTGATAGACAGACTGGGAGACAGACAGAGAGACAGACAGACTGAGAGACAGACAGACAGAGAGACAGACAGATATACAGACTGGACAGACAGACAGAGAGACAGACTGGACAGACAGACAGAGAGACAGACTGAGAGACAGACTGAGAGACAGACTAGGAGACAGACTGATGGACATACTGAGAGACAGACAGACTGAGAGACAGACAAAGAGACAGACAAACTGAGATACATACAGAAAGACAGACAGACTGAGAGACAGATTGACAGACAGACAGACTGAGAGACAGACAGAGAGACAGACTGAGAGACAGACTGAGAGACAGACTGACATACAGACAGACTGAGAGACAGACAGACAGAGAGACAGACAGAGAGACAGACTGGACAGACAGACAGAGAGACAGACTGGACAGACATACTGAGACAGACAGACTGAGAGACAGACAAAGAGACAGACAAACTGAGATACAGACAGAAAGACAGACAGACTGAGAGACAGATTGACAGACAGACAGACAGAGAGACATACAGACTGATAGACAGACTGAGAGACAGACAGACAGACAGACAGACAGACAGACAGACTGAGAGACAGACTGAGAGACAGACTGAGATACAGACTGGGAGACAGACTGAGAGACAGACTGAGAGACAGACATACTGAGAGACAGACAGAGAGACAGACAGACATAGAGGACAGACTGCGAGACAGACTGAGAGACAGACAGACAGAGGGACATACTGGACAGACAGACAGAGAGACAGACTGAGAGACAGACTGAGAGACAGACTGGGAGACAGACTGAGAGACAGACTGAAATACAGACTGAGATACAGACATACTGAGAGACAGACAGATAGACAGACAGAGTGGACAGACTGAGAGACATACTGAGAGACAGACAGACTGAGAGACAGGCAGACTGAGAGACAGGCAGACTGAGAGACAAACAGATAGACAGACAAACATAATGAGAGACAGACAGAGAGACATACTGACAGACAGACTGAGAGACAGACAGAGAGACAGACTGACTGAGATACATACTGACAGACAGACTGAGAGACAGACAGACTGAGAGACAGACAGAGAGACATACAGACTGAGAGACAGACTGAGAGACAGACAGAGAGACAGACAGAGATACAGACTGATAGACAGACAGAGAGACAGGCAGACTGAGAGACAGACAGAGAGACAGACAGACTGAGAGACAGACTGACATACAGACATACTGAGAGACAGACAGACAGAGAGACAGACAGAGAGACAGACTGGACAGACAGACAGAGAGACAGACTGGACAGACAGACAGAGAGACAGACTGAGAGACAGACTGAGAGACAGACTAGGAGACAGACTGAGAGACATACTGAGAGACAGACAGACTGAGAGACAGACAAAGAGACAGACAAACTGAGATACAGACAGAAAGACAGACAGACTGAGAGACAGATTGACAGACAGACAGACTGAGAGACAGACAGAGAGACATACAGACTGATAGACAGACTGAGAGACAGACAGACAGACAGACAGACAGACAGACTGAGAGACAGACTGAGAGACAGACTGAGATACAGACTGGGAGACAGACTGAGAGACAGACTGAGAGACAGACATACTGAGAGACAGACAGAGAGACAGACAGACATAGAGGACAGACTGCGAGACAGACTGAGAGACAGACAGAGAGACAGACTGAGAGACATACTGAGAGACAGACAGACTGATAGACAGACAGACTGAGAGACAGACTGACAGACAGACAGACATACAGACTGAGAGACATACATACTGAGAGACAGACTGAGAGACAGACAGAGAGACAGACAGAGAGACAGACAGAGAGACAGACTGATAGACAGACTGGGAGACAGACAGAGAGACAGACAGACTGAGAGACAGACAGACAGAGAGACAGACAGATATACAGACTGGACAGACAGACAGAGAGACAGACTGGACAGACAGACAGAGAGACAGACTGAGAGACAGACTAGGAGACAGACTGATAGACATACTGAGAGACAGACAGACTGAGAGACAGACAAAGAGACAGACAAACTGAGATACAGACAGAAAGACAGACAGACTGAGAGACAGATTGACAGACAGACAGACTGAGAGACAGACAGAGAGACAGACTGAGAGACAGACAGACAGAGAGACAGACAGATATACAGACTGGACAGACAGACATAGAGACAGACTGGAAAGACAGACAGAGAGACAGACTGAGAGACAGACTAGGAGACAGACTGATAGACATACTGAGAGACAGACAGACTGAGAGACAGACAAAGAGACAGACAAACTGAGATACAGACAGAAAGACAGACAGACTGAGAGACAGATTGACAGACAGACAGACTGAGAGACAGACAGAGAGACAGACTGAGAGACAGACTGAGAGACAGACTGACATACAGACAGACTGAGAGACAGACAGAGAGACAGACAGAGAGACAGACTGGACAGACAGACAGAGAGACAGACTGGACAGACAGACAGAGAGACAGACTGAGAGACAGACTAGGAGACAGACTGAGAGACATACTGAGACAGACAGACTGAGAGACAGACAAAGAGACAGACAAACTGAGATACAGACAGAAAGACAGACAGACTGAGAGACAGATTGACAGACAGACAGACAGAGAGACATACAGACTGATAGACAGACTGAGAGACAGACAGACAGACAGACAGACAGACAGACAGACAGACAGACAGACAGACTGAGAGACAGACTGAGAGACAGACTGAGATACAGACTGGGAGACAGACTGAGAGACAGACTGAGAGACAGACATACTGAGAGACAGACAGAGAGACAGACAGACATAGAGGACAGACTGCGAGACAGACTGAGAGACAGACAGACAGAGGGACATACTGGACAGACAGACAGAGAGACAGACTGAGAGACAGACTGAGAGACAGACTGAGAGACAGACTGAGAGACAGACTGGGAGACAGACTGAGAGACAGACTGAAATACAGACTGAGATACAGACATACTGAGAGACAGACAGATAGACAGACAGAGTGGACAGACTGAGAGACATACTGAGAGACAGACAGACTGAGAGACAGGCAGACTGAGAGACAGGCAGACTGAGAGACAAACAGATAGACAGACAAACATAATGAGAGACAGACAGAGAGACATACTGACAGACAGACTGAGAGACAGACAGAGAGACAGACTGACTGAGATACATACTGACAGACAGACTGAGAGACAGACAGACTGAGAGACAGACAGAGAGACATACAGACTGAGAGACAGACTGAGAGACAGACAGAGAGACAGACAGAGATACAGACTGATAGACAGACAGAGAGACAGGCAGACTGAGAGACAGACAGAGAGACAGACAGACTGAGAGACAGACTGACATACAGACATACTGAGAGACAGACAGACAGAGAGACAGACAGAGAGACAGACTGGACAGACAGACAGAGAGACAGACTGGACAGACAGACAGAGAGACAGACTGAGAGACAGACTGAGAGACAGACTAGGAGACAGACTGAGAGACATACTGAGAGACAGACAGACTGAGAGACAGACAAAGAGACAGACAAACTGAGATACAGACAGAAAGACAGACAGACTGAGAGACAGATTGACAGACAGACAGACTGAGAGACAGACAGAGAGACATACAGACTGAGAGACAGACTGAGAGACAGACAGACAGACAGACAGACTGAGAGACAGACTGAGAGACAGACTGAGATACAGACTGGGAGACAGACTGAGAGACAGACTGAGAGACAGACATACTGAGAGACAGACAGAGAGACAGACAGACATAGAGGACAGACTGCGAGACAGACTGAGAGACAGACAGAGATACAGACTGAGAGACATACTGAGAGACAGACAGACTGATAGACAGACAGACTGAGAGACAGACTGACAGACAGACAGACATACAGACTGAGAGACATACATACTGAGAGACAGACTGAGAGACAGACAGAGAGACAGACAGAGAGACAGACAGAGAGACAGACTGATAGACAGACTGGGAGACAGACAGAGAGACAGACAGACTGAGAGACAGACAGACAGAGAGACAGACAGATATACAGACTGGACAGACAGACAGAGAGACAGACTGGACAGACAGACAGAGAGACAGACTGAGAGACAGACTGAGAGACAGACTAGGAGACAGACTGATAGACATACTGAGAGACAGACAGACTGAGAGACAGACAAAGAGACAGACAAACTGAGATACAGACAGAAAGACAGACAGACTGAGAGACAGATTGACAGACAGACAGACTGAGAGACAGACAGAGAGACAGACTGAGAGACAGACAGACAGAGAGACAGACAGATATACAGACTGGACAGACAGACAGAGAGACAGACTGGACAGACAGACAGAGAGACAGACTGAGAGACAGACTGAGAGACAGACTAGGAGACAGACTGATAGACATACTGAGAGACAGACAGACTGAGAGACAGACAAAGAGACAGACAAACTGAGATACAGACAGAAAGACAGACAGACTGAGAGACAGATTGACAGACAGACAGACTGAGAGACAGACAGAGAGACAGACTGAGAGACAGACTGAGAGACAGACTGACATACAGACAGACTGAGAGACAGACAGACAGAGAGACAGACAGAGAGACAGACTGGACAGACAGACAGAGAGACAGACTGGACAGACAGACAGAGAGACAGACTGAGAGACAGACTAGGAGACAGACTGAGAGACATACTGAGACAGACAGACTGAGAGACAGACAAAGAGACAGACAAACTGAGATACAGACAGCAAGACAGACAGACTGAGAGACAGATTGACAGACAGACAGACAGAGAGACATACAGACTGATAGACAGACTGAGAGACAGACAGACAGACAGACAGACAGACAGACAGACAGACAGACAGACAGACAGACAGACAGACAGACAGACAGACAGACAGACTGAGAGACAGACTGAGATACAGACTGGGAGACAGACTGAGAGACAGACTGAGAGACAGACATACTGAGAGACAGACAGAGAGACAGACAGACATAGAGGACAGACTGCGAGACAGACTGAGAGACAGACAGACAGAGGGACATACTGGACAGACAGACAGAGAGACAGACTGAGAGACAGACTGAGAGACAGACTGAGAGACAGACTGAGAGACAGACTGGGAGACAGACTGAGAGACAGACTGAAATACAGACTGAGATACAGACATACTGAGAGACAGACAGATAGACAGACAGAGTGGACAGACTGAGAGACATACTGAGAGACAGACAGACTGAGAGACAGACTGACAGACAGACAGACATACAGACTGATAGACAGACTGAGAGACAGACAGACAGACAGACAGACAGACAGACAGACAGACAGACAGACAGACAGACTGAGAGACAGACTGAGAGACAGACTGAGATACAGACTGGGAGACAGACTGAGAGACAGACTGAGAGACAGACATACTGAGAGACAGACAGAGAGACAGACAGACTTAGAGGACAGACTGCGAGACAGACTGAGAGACAGACAGAGAGACAGACTGAGAGACATACTGAGAGACAGACAGACTGATAGACAGACAGACTGAGAGACAGACTGACAGACAGACAGACATACAGACTGAGAGACATACATACTGAGAGACAGACTGAGAGACAGACAGAGAGACAGACAGAGAGACAGACAGAGAGATAGACTGATAGACAGACTGGGAGACAGACAGAGAGACAGACAGACTGAGAGACAGACAGACAGAGAGACAGACAGATATACAGACTGGACAGACAGACAGAGAGACAGACTGGACAGACAGACAGAGAGACAGACTGAGAGACAGACTGAGAGACAGACTAGGAGACAGACTGATGGACATACTGAGAGACAGACAGACTGAGAGACAGACAAAGAGACAGACAAACTGAGATACATACAGAAAGACAGACAGACTGAGAGACAGATTGACAGACAGACAGACTGAGAGACAGACAGAGAGACAGACTGAGAGACAGACTGAGAGACAGACTGACATACAGACAGACTGAGAGACAGACAGACAGAGAGACAGACAGAGAGACAGACTGGACAGACAGACAGAGAGACAGACTGGACAGACAGACAGAGAGACAGACTGAGAGACAGACTAGGAGACAGACTGAGAGACATACTGAGACAGACAGACTGAGAGACAGACAAAGAGACAGACAAACTGAGATACAGACAGAAAGACAGACAGACTGAGAGACAGATTGACAGACAGACAGACAGAGAGACATACAGACTGATAGACAGACTGAGAGACAGACAGACAGACAGACAGACAGACAGACAGACAGACAGACAGACAGACAGACTGAGAGACAGACTGAGAGACAGACTGGACAGACAGACAGAGAGACAGACTGGACAGACAGACAGAGAGACAGACTGAGAGACAGACTGAGAGACAGACTAGGAGACAGACTGAGAGACATACTGAGAGACAGACAGACTGAGAGACAGACAAAGAGACAGACAAACTGAGATACAGACAGAAAGACAGACAGACTGAGAGACAGATTGACAGACAGACAGACTGAGAGACAGACAGAGAGACATACAGACTGATAGACAGACTGAGAGACAGACAGACAGACAGACAGACAGACAGACAGACTGAGAGACAGACTGAGAGACAGACTGAGATACAGACTGGGAGACAGACTGAGAGACAGACTGAGAGACAGACATACTGAGAGACAGACAGAGAGACAGACAGACATAGAGGACAGACTGCGAGACAGACTGAGAGACAGACAGAGAGACAGACTGAGAGACATACTGAGAGACAGACAGACTGATAGACAGACAGACTGAGAGACAGACTGACAGACAGACAGACATACAGACTGAGAGACATACATACTGAGAGACAGACTGAGAGACAGACAGAGAGACAGACAGAGAGACAGACAGAGAGACAGACTGATAGACAGACTGGGAGACAGACAGAGAGACAGACAGACTGAGAGACAGACAGACAGAGAGACAGACAGATATACAGACTGGACAGACAGACAGAGAGACAGACTGGACAGACAGACAGAGAGACAGACTGAGAGACAGACTAGGAGACAGACTGATAGACATACTGAGAGACAGACAGACTGAGAGACAGACAAAGAGACAGACAAACTGAGATACAGACAGAAAGACAGACAGACTGAGAGACAGATTGACAGACAGACAGACTGAGAGACAGACAGAGAGACAGACTGAGAGACAGACAGACAGAGAGACAGACAGATATACAGACTGGACAGACAGACATAGAGACAGACTGGAAAGACAGACAGAGAGACAGACTGAGAGACAGACTAGGAGACAGACTGATAGACATACTGAGAGACAGACAGACTGAGAGACAGACAAAGAGACAGACAAACTGAGATACAGACAGAAAGACAGACAGACTGAGAGACAGATTGACAGACAGACAGACTGAGAGACAGACAGAGAGACAGACTGAGAGACAGACTGAGAGACAGACTGACATACAGACAGACTGAGAGACAGACAGAGAGACAGACAGAGAGACAGACTGGACAGACAGACAGAGAGACAGACTGGACAGACAGACAGAGAGACAGACTGAGAGACAGACTAGGAGACAGACTGAGAGACATACTGAGACAGACAGACTGAGAGACAGACAAAGAGACAGACAAACTGAGATACAGACAGAAAGACAGACAGACTGAGAGACAGATTGACAGACAGACAGACAGAGAGACATACAGACTGATAGACAGACTGAGAGACAGACAGACAGACAGACAGACAGACAGACAGACAGACAGACAGACTGAGAGACAGACTGAGAGACAGACTGAGATACAGACTGGGAGACAGACTGAGAGACAGACTGAGAGACAGACATACTGAGAGACAGACAGAGAGACAGACAGACATAGAGGACAGACTGCGAGACAGACTGAGAGACAGACAGACAGAGGGACATACTGGACAGACAGACAGACAGACAGACAGACAGACAGACAGACAGACAGACAGACAGAGAGGACAGACTGAGAGACAGACTGAGAGACATACAGACTGAGAGACAGACAGAGAGGCAGACTGACAGACATACTGAGAGACAGACAGATAGACAGACAGACAGACAGACTGAGAGACAGACAGAGAAACAGACTGACATACAGACTGCGAGACAGACATACTGAGAGACAGACATACTGAGAGACAGACTGGGAGACAGACAGAGAGACAGACAGAGATACAGACTGAGAGACAGACAGAGAGACAGGCAGACTGAGAGACAGACATATAGACAGACATACTGAGAGACAGACAGAGAGACAGTCATACTGAGAGACAGACTGACAGACAGACATACTGAGAGACAGACTGAGAGACAGACTGAGAGAGACTGAGAGACAGCCTGAGAGACAGACAGAGAGACAGACTGAGAGACAGACTGAGAGACAGACTGAGAGACAGACTGGGAGACAGACTGGGAGACAGACTGAGAGACATACTGAGATACAGACAGAGAGACACACAGAGAGACAGACAGAGACACAGACTGAGAGACAGACTGAGAGACAGACTGGGAGACAGGCTGAGAGACAGACTGAGAGACAGACAGAGAGACAGACATACTGAGAGACAGACTGAGAGACAGACAGAGAGACAGACAGACAGAGGGACATACTGGACAGACAGACAGAGAGACAGACTGAGAGACAGACTGAGAGACAGACTGAGAGACAGACTGAGAGACAGACTGGGAGACAGACTGAGAGACAGACTGAAATACAGACTGAGATACAGACATACTGAGAGACAGACAGATAGACAGACAGAGAGGACAGACTGAGAGACATACTGAGAGACAGACAGACTGAGAGACAGGCAGACTGAGAGACAGGCAGACTGAGAGACAAACAGATAGACAGACAAACATAATGAGAGACAGACAGAGAGACATACTGACAGACAGACTGAGAGACAGACAGAGAGACAGACTGACTGAGATACATACTGACAGACAGACTGAGAGACAGACAGACTGAGAGACAGACAGAGAGACATACAGACTGAGAGACAGACTGAGAGACAGACAGAGAGACAGACAGAGATACAGACTGATAGACAGACAGAGAGACAGGCAGACTGAGAGACAGACAGAGAGACAGACAGACTGAGAGACAGACTGACATACAGACAGACTGAGAGACAGACAGACAGAGAGACAGACAGAGAGACAGACTGGACAGACAGACAGAGAGACAGACTGGACAGACAGACAGAGAGACAGACTGAGAGACAGACTGAGAGACAGACTAGGAGACAGACTGAGAGACATACTGAGAGACAGACAGACTGAGAGACAGACAAAGAGACAGACAAACTGAGATACAGACAGAAAGACAGACAGACTGAGAGACAGATTGACAGACAGACAGACTGAGAGACAGACAGAGAGACATACAGACTGAGAGACAGACTGAGAGACAGACAGACAGACAGACAGACTGAGAGACAGACTGAGAGACAGACTGAGATACAGACTGGGAGACAGACTGAGAGACAGACTGAGAGACAGACATACTGAGAGACAGACAGAGAGACAGACAGACATAGAGGACAGACTGCGAGACAGACTGAGAGACAGACAGAGATACAGACTGAGAGACATACTGAGAGACAGACAGACTGATAGACAGACAGACTGAGAGACAGACTGACAGACAGACAGACATACAGACTGAGAGACATACATACTGAGAGACAGACTGAGAGACAGACAGAGAGACAGACAGAGAGACAGACAGAGAGACAGACTGATAGACAGACTGGGAGACAGACAGAGAGACAGACAGACTGAGAGACAGACAGACAGAGAGACAGACAGATATACAGACTGGACAGACAGACAGAGAGACAGACTGGACAGACAGACAGAGAGACAGACTGAGAGACAGACTGAGAGACAGACTAGGAGACAGACTGATAGACATACTGAGAGACAGACAGACTGAGAGACAGACAAAGAGACAGACAAACTGAGATACAGACAGAAAGACAGACAGACTGAGAGACAGATTGACAGACAGACAGACTGAGAGACAGACAGAGAGACAGACTGAGAGACAGACAGACAGAGAGACAGACAGATATACAGACTGGACAGACAGACAGAGAGACAGACTGGACAGACAGACAGAGAGACAGACTGAGAGACAGACTGAGAGACAGACTAGGAGACAGACTGATAGACATACTGAGAGACAGACAGACTGAGAGACAGACAAAGAGACAGACAAACTGAGATACAGACAGAAAGACAGACAGACTGAGAGACAGATTGACAGACAGACAGACTGAGAGACAGACAGAGAGACAGACTGAGAGACAGACTGAGAGACAGACTGACATACAGACAGACTGAGAGACAGACAGACAGAGAGACAGACAGAGAGACAGACTGGACAGACAGACAGAGAGACAGACTGGACAGACAGACAGAGAGACAGACTGAGAGACAGACTAGGAGACAGACTGAGAGACATACTGAGACAGACAGACTGAGAGACAGACAAAGAGACAGACAAACTGAGATACAGACAGCAAGACAGACAGACTGAGAGACAGATTGACAGACAGACAGACAGAGAGACATACAGACTGATAGACAGACTGAGAGACAGACAGACAGACAGACAGACAGACAGACAGACAGACAGACAGACAGACAGACAGACAGACAGACAGACAGACAGACAGACAGACAGACAGACTGAGAGACAGACTGAGATACAGACTGGGAGACAGACTGAGAGACAGACTGAGAGACAGACATACTGAGAGACAGACAGAGAGACAGACAGACATAGAGGACAGACTGCGAGACAGACTGAGAGACAGACAGACAGAGGGACATACTGGACAGACAGACAGAGAGACAGACTGAGAGACAGACTGAGAGACAGACTGAGAGACAGACTGAGAGACAGACTGGGAGACAGACTGAGAGACAGACTGAAATACAGACTGAGATACAGACATACTGAGAGACAGACAGATAGACAGACAGAGTGGACAGACTGAGAGACATACTGAGAGACAGACAGACTGAGAGACAGACTGACAGACAGACAGACATACAGACTGATAGACAGACTGAGAGACAGACAGACAGACAGACAGACAGACAGACAGACAGACAGACAGACTGAGAGACAGACTGAGAGACAGACTGAGATACAGACTGGGAGACAGACTGAGAGACAGACTGAGAGACAGACATACTGAGAGACAGACAGAGAGACAGACAGACTTAGAGGACAGACTGCGAGACAGACTGAGAGACAGACAGAGAGACAGACTGAGAGACATACTGAGAGACAGACAGACTGATAGACAGACAGACTGAGAGACAGACTGACAGACAGACAGACATACAGACTGAGAGACATACATACTGAGAGACAGACTGAGAGACAGACAGAGAGACAGACAGAGAGACAGACAGAGAGATAGACTGATAGACAGACTGGGAGACAGACAGAGAGACAGACAGACTGAGAGACAGACAGACAGAGAGACAGACAGATATACAGACTGGACAGACAGACAGAGAGACAGACTGGACAGACAGACAGAGAGACAGACTGAGAGACAGACTGAGAGACAGACTAGGAGACAGACTGATGGACATACTGAGAGACAGACAGACTGAGAGACAGACAAAGAGACAGACAAACTGAGATACATACAGAAAGACAGACAGACTGAGAGACAGATTGACAGACAGACAGACTGAGAGACAGACAGAGAGACAGACTGAGAGACAGACTGAGAGACAGACTGACATACAGACAGACTGAGAGACAGACAGACAGAGAGACAGACAGAGAGACAGACTGGACAGACAGACAGAGAGACAGACTGGACAGACAGACAGAGAGACAGACTGAGAGACAGACTAGGAGACAGACTGAGAGACATACTGAGACAGACAGACTGAGAGACAGACAAAGAGACAGACAAACTGAGATACAGACAGAAAGACAGACAGACTGAGAGACAGATTGACAGACAGACAGACAGAGAGACATACAGACTGATAGACAGACTGAGAGACAGACAGACAGACAGACAGACAGACAGACAGACAGACAGACAGACAGACAGACTGAGAGACAGACTGAGAGACAGACTGGACAGACAGACAGAGAGACAGACTGGACAGACAGACAGAGAGACAGACTGAGAGACAGACTGAGAGACAGACTAGGAGACAGACTGAGAGACATACTGAGAGACAGACAGACTGAGAGACAGACAAAGAGACAGACAAACTGAGATACAGACAGAAAGACAGACAGACTGAGAGACAGATTGACAGACAGACAGACTGAGAGACAGACAGAGAGACATACAGACTGATAGACAGACTGAGAGACAGACAGACAGACAGACAGACAGACAGACAGACTGAGAGACAGACTGAGAGACAGACTGAGATACAGACTGGGAGACAGACTGAGAGACAGACTGAGAGACAGACATACTGAGAGACAGACAGAGAGACAGACAGACATAGAGGACAGACTGCGAGACAGACTGAGAGACAGACAGAGAGACAGACTGAGAGACATACTGAGAGACAGACAGACTGATAGACAGACAGACTGAGAGACAGACTGACAGACAGACAGACATACAGACTGAGAGACATACATACTGAGAGACAGACTGAGAGACAGACAGAGAGACAGACAGAGAGACAGACAGAGAGACAGACTGATAGACAGACTGGGAGACAGACAGAGAGACAGACAGACTGAGAGACAGACAGACAGAGAGACAGACAGATATACAGACTGGACAGACAGACAGAGAGACAGACTGGACAGACAGACAGAGAGACAGACTGAGAGACAGACTAGGAGACAGACTGATAGACATACTGAGAGACAGACAGACTGAGAGACAGACAAAGAGACAGACAAACTGAGATACAGACAGAAAGACAGACAGACTGAGAGACAGATTGACAGACAGACAGACTGAGAGACAGACAGATATACAGACTGGACAGACAGACATAGAGACAGACTGGAAAGACAGACAGAGAGACAGACTGAGAGACAGACTAGGAGACAGACTGATAGACATACTGAGAGACAGACAGACTGAGAGACAGACAAAGAGACAGACAAACTGAGATACAGACAGAAAGACAGACAGACTGAGAGACAGATTGACAGACAGACAGACTGAGAGACAGACAGAGAGACAGACTGAGAGACAGACTGAGAGACAGACTGACATACAGACAGACTGAGAGACAGACAGAGAGACAGACAGAGAGACAGACTGGACAGACAGACAGAGAGACAGACTGGACAGACAGACAGAGAGACAGACTGAGAGACAGACTAGGAGACAGACTGAGAGACATACTGAGACAGACAGACTGAGAGACAGACAAAGAGACAGACAAACTGAGATACAGACAGAAAGACAGACAGACTGAGAGACAGATTGACAGACAGACAGACAGAGAGACATACAGACTGATAGACAGACTGAGAGACAGACAGACAGACAGACAGACAGACAGACAGACAGACAGACAGACTGAGAGACAGACTGAGAGACAGACTGAGATACAGACTGGGAGACAGACTGAGAGACAGACTGAGAGACAGACATACTGAGAGACAGACAGAGAGACAGACAGACATAGAGGACAGACTGCGAGACAGACTGAGAGACAGACAGACAGAGGGACATACTGGACAGACAGACAGACAGACAGACAGACAGACAGACAGACAGACAGACAGACAGACAGAGAGGACAGACTGAGAGACAGACTGAGAGACATACAGACTGAGAGACAGACAGAGAGGCAGACTGACAGACATACTGAGAGACAGACAGATAGACAGACAGACAGACAGACTGAGAGACAGACAGAGAAACAGACTGACATACAGACTGCGAGACAGACATACTGAGAGACAGACATACTGAGAGACAGACTGGGAGACAGACAGAGAGACAGACAGAGATACAGACTGAGAGACAGACAGAGAGACAGGCAGACTGAGAGACAGACATATAGACAGACATACTGAGAGACAGACAGAGAGACAGTCATACTGAGAGACAGACTGACAGACAGACATACTGAGAGACAGACTGAGAGACAGACTGAGAGAGACTGAGAGACAGCCTGAGAGACAGACAGAGAGACAGACTGAGAGACAGACTGAGAGACAGACTGAGAGACAGACTGGGAGACAGACTGGGAGACAGACTGAGAGACATACTGAGATACAGACAGAGAGACACACAGAGAGACAGACAGAGACACAGACTGAGAGACAGACTGAGAGACAGACTGGGAGACAGGCTGAGAGACAGACTGAGAGACAGACAGAGAGACAGACATACTGAGAGACAGACTGAGAGACAGACAGAGAGACAGACAGACAGAGGGACATACTGGACAGACAGACAGAGAGACAGACTGAGAGACAGACTGAGAGACAGACTGAGAGACAGACTGAGAGACAGACTGGGAGACAGACTGAGAGACAGACTGAAATACAGACTGAGATACAGACATACTGAGAGACAGACAGATAGACAGACAGAGAGGACAGACTGAGAGACATACTGAGAGACAGACAGACTGAGAGACAGGCAGACTGAGAGACAGGCAGACTGAGAGACAAACAGATAGACAGACAAACATAATGAGAGACAGACAGAGAGACATACTGACAGACAGACTGAGAGACAGACAGAGAGACAGACTGACTGAGATACATACTGACAGACAGACTGAGAGACAGACAGACTGAGAGACAGACAGAGAGACATACAGACTGAGAGACAGACTGAGAGACAGACAGAGAGACAGACAGAGATACAGACTGATAGACAGACAGAGAGACAGGCAGACTGAGAGACAGACAGAGAGACAGACAGACTGAGAGACAGACTGACATACAGACAGACTGAGAGACAGACAGACAGAGAGACAGACAGAGAGACAGACTGGACAGACAGACAGAGAGACAGACTGGACAGACAGACAGAGAGACAGACTGAGAGACAGACTGAGAGACAGACTAGGAGACAGACTGAGAGACATACTGAGAGACAGACAGACTGAGAGACAGACAAAGAGACAGACAAACTGAGATACAGACAGAAAGACAGACAGACTGAGAGACAGATTGACAGACAGACAGACTGAGAGACAGACAGAGAGACATACAGACTGATAGACAGACTGAGAGACAGACAGACAGACAGACAGACAGACAGACTGAGAGACAGACTGAGATACAGACTGGGAGACAGACTGAGAGACAGACTGAGAGACAGACATACTGAGAGACAGACAGAGAGACAGACAGACATAGAGGACAGACTGCGAGACAGACTGAGAGACAGACAGAGAGACAGACTGAGAGACATACTGAGAGACAGACAGACTGATAGACAGACAGACTGAGAGACAGACTGACAGACAGACAGACATACAGACTGAGAGACATACATACTGAGAGACAGACTGAGAGACAGACAGAGAGACAGACAGAGAGACAGACAGAGAGATAGACTGATAGACAGACTGGGATACAGACAGAGAGACAGACAGACTGAGAGACAGACAGACAGAGAGACAGACAGATATACAGACTGGACAGACAGACAGAGAGACAGACTGGACAGACAGACAGAGAGACAGACTGAGAGACAGACTGAGAGACAGACTAGGAGACAGACTGATGGACATACTGAGAGACAGACAGACTGAGAGACAGACAAAGAGACAGACAAACTGAGATACATACAGAAAGACAGACAGACTGAGAGACAGATTGACAGACAGACAGACTGAGAGACAGACAGAGAGACAGACTGAGAGACAGACTGAGAGACAGACTGACATACAGACAGACTGAGAGACAGACAGACAGAGAGACAGACAGAGAGACAGACTGGACAGACAGACAGAGAGACAGACTGGACAGACATACTGAGACAGACAGACTGAGAGACAGACAAAGAGACAGACAAACTGAGATACAGACAGAAAGACAGACAGACTGAGAGACAGATTGACAGACAGACAGACAGAGAGACATACAGACTGATAGACAGACTGAGAGACAGACAGACAGACAGACAGACAGACAGACTGAGAGACAGACTGAGAGACAGACTGAGATACAGACTGGGAGACAGACTGAGAGACAGACTGAGAGACAGACATACTGAGAGACAGACAGAGAGACAGACAGACATAGAGGACAGACTGCGAGACAGACTGAGAGACAGACAGACAGAGGGACATACTGGACAGACAGACAGAGAGACAGACTGAGAGACAGACTGAGAGACAGACTGAGAGACAGACTGAGAGACAGACTGGGAGACAGACTGAGAGACAGACTGAAATACAGACTGAGATACAGACATACTGAGAGACAGACAGATAGACAGACAGAGTGGACAGACTGAGAGACATACTGAGAGACAGACAGACTGAGAGACAGGCAGACTGAGAGACAGGCAGACTGAGAGACAAACAGATAGACAGACAAACATAATGAGAGACAGACAGAGAGACATACTGACAGACAGACTGAGAGACAGACAGAGAGACAGACTGACTGAGATACATACTGACAGACAGACTGAGAGACAGACAGACTGAGAGACAGACAGAGAGACATACAGACTGAGAGACAGACTGAGAGACAGACAGAGAGACAGACAGAGATACAGACTGATAGACAGACAGAGAGACAGGCAGACTGAGAGACAGACAGAGAGACAGACAGACTGAGAGACAGACTGACATACAGACATACTGAGAGACAGACAGACAGAGAGACAGACAGAGAGACAGACTGGACAGACAGACAGAGAGACAGACTGGACAGACAGACAGAGAGACAGACTGAGAGACAGACTGAGAGACAGACTAGGAGACAGACTGAGAGACATACTGAGAGACAGACAGACTGAGAGACAGACAAAGAGACAGACAAACTGAGATACAGACAGAAAGACAGACAGACTGAGAGACAGATTGACAGACAGACAGACTGAGAGACAGACAGAGAGACAGACTGAGAGACAGACAGACAGAGAGACAGACAGATATACAGACTGGACAGACAGACAGAGAGACAGACTGGACAGACAGACAGAGAGACAGACTGAGAGACAGACTGAGAGACAGACTAGGAGACAGACTGATAGACATACTGAGAGACAGACAGACTGAGAGACAGACAAAGAGACAGACAAACTGAGATACAGACAGAAAGACAGACAGACTGAGAGACAGATTGACAGACAGACAGACTGAGAGACAGACAGAGAGACAGACTGAGAGACAGACTGAGAGACAGACTGACATACAGACAGACTGAGAGACAGACAGACAGAGAGACAGACAGAGAGACAGACTGGACAGACAGACAGAGAGACAGACTGGACAGACAGACAGAGAGACAGACTGAGAGACAGACTAGGAGACAGACTGAGAGACATACTGAGACAGACAGACTGAGAGACAGACAAAGAGACAGACAAACTGAGATACAGACAGCAAGACAGACAGACTGAGAGACAGATTGACAGACAGACAGACAGAGAGACATACAGACTGATAGACAGACTGAGAGACAGACAGACAGACAGACAGACAGACAGACAGACAGACAGACAGACAGACAGACAGACAGACAGACAGACAGACAGACAGACTGAGAGACAGACTGAGATACAGACTGGGAGACAGACTGAGAGACAGACTGAGAGACAGACATACTGAGAGACAGACAGAGAGACAGACAGACATAGAGGACAGACTGCGAGACAGACTGAGAGACAGACAGACAGAGGGACATACTGGACAGACAGACAGAGAGACAGACTGAGAGACAGACTGAGAGACAGACTGAGAGACAGACTGAGAGACAGACTGGGAGACAGACTGAGAGACAGACTGAAATACAGACTGAGATACAGACATACTGAGAGACAGACAGATAGACAGACAGAGTGGACAGACTGAGAGACATACTGAGAGACAGACAGACTGAGAGACAGACTGACAGACAGACAGACATACAGACTGATAGACAGACTGAGAGACAGACAGACAGACAGACAGACAGACAGACAGACAGACAGACAGACAGACAGACTGAGAGACAGACTGAGAGACAGACTGAGATACAGACTGGGAGACAGACTGAGAGACAGACTGAGAGACAGACATACTGAGAGACAGACAGAGAGACAGACAGACTTAGAGGACAGACTGCGAGACAGACTGAGAGACAGACAGAGAGACAGACTGAGAGACATACTGAGAGACAGACAGACTGATAGACAGACAGACTGAGAGACAGACTGACAGACAGACAGACATACAGACTGAGAGACATACATACTGAGAGACAGACTGAGAGACAGACAGAGAGACAGACAGAGAGACAGACAGAGAGATAGACTGATAGACAGACTGGGAGACAGACAGAGAGACAGACAGACTGAGAGACAGACAGACAGAGAGACAGACAGATATACAGACTGGACAGACAGACAGAGAGACAGACTGGACAGACAGACAGAGAGACAGACTGAGAGACAGACTGAGAGACAGACTAGGAGACAGACTGATGGACATACTGAGAGACAGACAGACTGAGAGACAGACAAAGAGACAGACAAACTGAGATACATACAGAAAGACAGACAGACTGAGAGACAGATTGACAGACAGACAGACTGAGAGACAGACAGAGAGACAGACTGAGAGACAGACTGAGAGACAGACTGACATACAGACAGACTGAGAGACAGACAGACAGAGAGACAGACAGAGAGACAGACTGGACAGACAGACAGAGAGACAGACTGGACAGACAGACAGAGAGACAGACTGAGAGACAGACTAGGAGACAGACTGAGAGACATACTGAGACAGACAGACTGAGAGACAGACAAAGAGACAGACAAACTGAGATACAGACAGAAAGACAGACAGACTGAGAGACAGATTGACAGACAGACAGACAGAGAGACATACAGACTGATAGACAGACTGAGAGACAGACAGACAGACAGACAGACAGACAGACAGACAGACAGACAGACAGACAGACTGAGAGACAGACTGAGAGACAGACTGGACAGACAGACAGAGAGACAGACTGGACAGACAGACAGAGAGACAGACTGAGAGACAGACTGAGAGACAGACTAGGAGACAGACTGAGAGACATACTGAGAGACAGACAGACTGAGAGACAGACAAAGAGACAGACAAACTGAGATACAGACAGAAAGACAGACAGACTGAGAGACAGATTGACAGACAGACAGACTGAGAGACAGACAGAGAGACATACAGACTGATAGACAGACTGAGAGACAGACAGACAGACAGACAGACAGACAGACAGACTGAGAGACAGACTGAGAGACAGACTGAGATACAGACTGGGAGACAGACTGAGAGACAGACTGAGAGACAGACATACTGAGAGACAGACAGAGAGACAGACAGACATAGAGGACAGACTGCGAGACAGACTGAGAGACAGACAGAGAGACAGACTGAGAGACATACTGAGAGACAGACAGACTGATAGACAGACAGACTGAGAGACAGACTGACAGACAGACAGACATACAGACTGAGAGACATACATACTGAGAGACAGACTGAGAGACAGACAGAGAGACAGACAGAGAGACAGACAGAGAGACAGACTGATAGACAGACTGGGAGACAGACAGAGAGACAGACAGACTGAGAGACAGACAGACAGAGAGACAGACAGATATACAGACTGGACAGACAGACAGAGAGACAGACTGGACAGACAGACAGAGAGACAGACTGAGAGACAGACTAGGAGACAGACTGATAGACATACTGAGAGACAGACAGACTGAGAGACAGACAAAGAGACAGACAAACTGAGATACAGACAGAAAGACAGACAGACTGAGAGACAGATTGACAGACAGACAGACTGAGAGACAGACAGAGAGACAGACTGAGAGACAGACAGACAGAGAGACAGACAGATATACAGACTGGACAGACAGACATAGAGACAGACTGGAAAGACAGACAGAGAGACAGACTGAGAGACAGACTAGGAGACAGACTGATAGACATACTGAGAGACAGACAGACTGAGAGACAGACAAAGAGACAGACAAACTGAGATACAGACAGAAAGACAGACAGACTGAGAGACAGATTGACAGACAGACAGACTGAGAGACAGACAGAGAGACAGACTGAGAGACAGACTGAGAGACAGACTGACATACAGACAGACTGAGAGACAGACAGAGAGACAGACAGAGAGACAGACTGGACAGACAGACAGAGAGACAGACTGGACAGACAGACAGAGAGACAGACTGAGAGACAGACTAGGAGACAGACTGAGAGACATACTGAGACAGACAGACTGAGAGACAGACAAAGAGACAGACAAACTGAGATACAGACAGAAAGACAGACAGACTGAGAGACAGATTGACAGACAGACAGACAGAGAGACATACAGACTGATAGACAGACTGAGAGACAGACAGACAGACAGACAGACAGACAGACAGACAGACAGACAGACAGACAGACAGACAGACAGACAGACAGACAGACAGACAGACAGACAGACTGAGAGACAGACTGAGATACAGACTGGGAGACAGACTGAGAGACAGACTGAGAGACAGACATACTGAGAGACAGACAGAGAGACAGACAGACATAGAGGACAGACTGCGAGACAGACTGAGAGACAGACAGACAGAGGGACATACTGGACAGACAGACAGACAGACAGACAGACAGACAGACAGACAGACAGACAGAGAGGACAGACTGAGAGACAGACTGAGAGACATACAGACTGAGAGACAGACAGAGAGGCAGACTGACAGACATACTGAGAGACAGACAGATAGACAGACAGACAGACAGACTGAGAGACAGACAGAGAAACAGACTGACATACAGACTGCGAGACAGACATACTGAGAGACAGACATACTGAGAGACAGACTGGGAGACAGACAGAGAGACAGACAGAGATACAGACTGAGAGACAGACAGAGAGACAGGCAGACTGAGAGACAGACATATAGACAGACATACTGAGAGACAGACAGAGAGACAGTCATACTGAGAGACAGACTGACAGACAGACATACTGAGAGACAGACTGAGAGACAGACTGAGAGAGACTGAGAGACAGCCTGAGAGACAGACAGAGAGACAGACTGAGAGACAGACTGAGAGACAGACTGAGAGACAGACTGGGAGACAGACTGGGAGACAGACTGAGAGACATACTGAGATACAGACAGAGAGACACACAGAGAGACAGACAGAGACACAGACTGAGAGACAGACTGAGAGACAGACTGGGAGACAGGCTGAGAGACAGACTGAGAGACAGACAGAGAGACAGACATACTGAGAGACAGACTGAGAGACAGACAGAGAGACAGACAGACAGAGGGACATACTGGACAGACAGACAGAGAGACAGACTGAGAGACAGACTGAGAGACAGACTGAGAGACAGACTGAGAGACAGACTGGGAGACAGACTGAGAGACAGACTGAAATACAGACTGAGATACAGACATACTGAGAGACAGACAGATAGACAGACAGAGAGGACAGACTGAGAGACATACTGAGAGACAGACAGACTGAGAGACAGGCAGACTGAGAGACAGGCAGACTGAGAGACAAACAGATAGACAGACAAACATAATGAGAGACAGACAGAGAGACATACTGACAGACAGACTGAGAGACAGACAGAGAGACAGACTGACTGAGATACATACTGACAGACAGACTGAGAGACAGACAGACTGAGAGACAGACAGAGAGACATACAGACTGAGAGACAGACTGAGAGACAGACAGAGAGACAGACAGAGATACAGACTGATAGACAGACAGAGAGACAGGCAGACTGAGAGACAGACAGAGAGACAGACAGACTGAGAGACAGACTGACATACAGACAGACTGAGAGACAGACAGACAGAGAGACAGACAGAGAGACAGACTGGACAGACAGACAGAGAGACAGACTGGACAGACAGACAGAGAGACAGACTGAGAGACAGACTGAGAGACAGACTAGGAGACAGACTGAGAGACATACTGAGAGACAGACAGACTGAGAGACAGACAAAGAGACAGACAAACTGAGATACAGACAGAAAGACAGACAGACTGAGAGACAGATTGACAGACAGACAGACTGAGAGACAGACAGAGAGACATACAGACTGATAGACAGACTGAGAGACAGACAGACAGACAGACAGACAGACAGACTGAGAGACAGACTGAGATACAGACTGGGAGACAGACTGAGAGACAGACTGAGAGACAGACATACTGAGAGACAGACAGAGAGACAGACAGACATAGAGGACAGACTGCGAGACAGACTGAGAGACAGACAGAGAGACAGACTGAGAGACATACTGAGAGACAGACAGACTGATAGACAGACAGACTGAGAGACAGACTGACAGACAGACAGACATACAGACTGAGAGACATACATACTGAGAGACAGACTGAGAGACAGACAGAGAGACAGACAGAGAGACAGACAGAGAGATAGACTGATAGACAGACTGGGAGACAGACAGAGAGACAGACAGACTGAGAGACAGACAGACAGAGAGACAGACAGATATACAGACTGGACAGACAGACAGAGAGACAGACTGGACAGACAGACAGAGAGACAGACTGAGAGACAGACTGAGAGACAGACTAGGAGACAGACTGATGGACATACTGAGAGACAGACAGACTGAGAGACAGACAAAGAGACAGACAAACTGAGATACATACAGAAAGACAGACAGACTGAGAGACAGATTGACAGACAGACAGACTGAGAGACAGACAGAGAGACAGACTGAGAGACAGACTGAGAGACAGACTGACATACAGACAGACTGAGAGACAGACAGACAGAGAGACAGACAGAGAGACAGACTGGACAGACAGACAGAGAGACAGACTGGACAGACATACTGAGACAGACAGACTGAGAGACAGACAAAGAGACAGACAAACTGAGATACAGACAGAAAGACAGACAGACTGAGAGACAGATTGACAGACAGACAGACAGAGAGACATACAGACTGATAGACAGACTGAGAGACAGACAGACAGACAGACAGACAGACAGACAGACTGAGAGACAGACTGAGAGACAGACTGAGATACAGACTGGGAGACAGACTGAGAGACAGACTGAGAGACAGACATACTGAGAGACAGACAGAGAGACAGACAGACATAGAGGACAGACTGCGAGACAGACTGAGAGACAGACAGACAGAGGGACATACTGGACAGACAGACAGAGAGACAGACTGAGAGACAGACTGAGAGACAGACTGAGAGACAGACTGAGAGACAGACTGGGAGACAGACTGAGAGACAGACTGAAATACAGACTGAGATACAGACATACTGAGAGACAGACAGATAGACAGACAGAGTGGACAGACTGAGAGACATACTGAGAGACAGACAGACTGAGAGACAGGCAGACTGAGAGACAGGCAGACTGAGAGACAAACAGATAGACAGACAAACATAATGAGAGACAGACAGAGAGACATACTGACAGACAGACTGAGAGACAGACAGAGAGACAGACTGACTGAGATACATACTGACAGACAGACTGAGAGACAGACAGACTGAGAGACAGACAGAGAGACATACAGACTGAGAGACAGACTGAGAGACAGACAGAGAGACAGACAGAGATACAGACTGATAGACAGACAGAGAGACAGGCAGACTGAGAGACAGACAGAGAGACAGACAGACTGAGAGACAGACTGACATACAGACATACTGAGAGACAGACAGACAGAGAGACAGACAGAGAGACAGACTGGACAGACAGACAGAGAGACAGACTGGACAGACAGACAGAGAGACAGACTGAGAGACAGACTGAGAGACAGACTAGGAGACAGACTGAGAGACATACTGAGAGACAGACAGACTGAGAGACAGACAAAGAGACAGACAAACTGAGATACAGACAGAAAGACAGACAGACTGAGAGACAGATTGACAGACAGACAGACTGAGAGACAGACAGAGAGACATACAGACTGATAGACAGACTGAGAGACAGACAGACAGACAGACAGACAGACAGACAGACTGAGAGACAGACTGAGAGACAGACTGAGATACAGACTGGGAGACAGACTGAGAGACAGACTGAGAGACAGACATACTGAGAGACAGACAGAGAGACAGACAGACATAGAGGACAGACTGCGAGACAGACTGAGAGACAGACAGAGAGACAGACTGAGAGACATACTGAGAGACAGACAGACTGATAGACAGACAGACTGAGAGACAGACTGACAGACAGACAGACATACAGACTGAGAGACATACATACTGAGAGACAGACTGAGAGACAGACAGAGAGACAGACAGAGAGACAGACAGAGAGACAGACTGATAGACAGACTGGGAGACAGACAGAGAGACAGACAGACTGAGAGACAGACAGACAGAGAGACAGACAGATATACAGACTGGACAGACAGACAGAGAGACAGACTGGACAGACAGACAGAGAGACAGACTGAGAGACAGACTAGGAGACAGACTGATAGACATACTGAGAGACAGACAGACTGAGAGACAGACAAAGAGACAGACAAACTGAGATACAGACAGAAAGACAGACAGACTGAGAGACAGATTGACAGACAGACAGACTGAGAGACAGACAGAGAGACAGACTGAGAGACAGACAGACAGAGAGACAGACAGATATACAGACTGGACAGACAGACATAGAGACAGACTGGAAAGACAGACAGAGAGACAGACTGAGAGACAGACTAGGAGACAGACTGATAGACATACTGAGAGACAGACAGACTGAGAGACAGACAAAGAGACAGACAAACTGAGATACAGACAGAAAGACAGACAGACTGAGAGACAGATTGACAGACAGACAGACTGAGAGACAGACAGAGAGACAGACTGAGAGACAGACTGAGAGACAGACTGACATACAGACAGACTGAGAGACAGACAGAGAGACAGACAGAGAGACAGACTGGACAGACAGACAGAGAGACAGACTGGACAGACAGACAGAGAGACAGACTGAGAGACAGACTAGGAGACAGACTGAGAGACATACTGAGACAGACAGACTGAGAGACAGACAAAGAGACAGACAAACTGAGATACAGACAGAAAGACAGACAGACTGAGAGACAGATTGACAGACAGACAGACAGAGAGACATACAGACTGATAGACAGACTGAGAGACAGACAGACAGACAGACAGACAGACAGACAGACAGACAGACAGACAGACAGACTGAGAGACAGACTGAGAGACAGACTGAGATACAGACTGGGAGACAGACTGAGAGACAGACTGAGAGACAGACATACTGAGAGACAGACAGAGAGACAGACAGACATAGAGGACAGACTGCGAGACAGACTGAGAGACAGACAGACAGAGGGACATACTGGACAGACAGACAGAGAGACAGACTGAGAGACAGACTGAGAGACAGACTGAGAGACAGACTGAGAGACAGACTGGGAGACAGACTGAGAGACAGACTGAAATACAGACTGAGATACAGACATACTGAGAGACAGACAGATAGACAGACAGAGTGGACAGACTGAGAGACATACTGAGAGACAGACAGACTGAGAGACAGGCAGACTGAGAGACAGGCAGACTGAGAGACAAACAGATAGACAGACAAACATAATGAGAGACAGACAGAGAGACATACTGACAGACAGACTGAGAGACAGACAGAGAGACAGACTGACTGAGATACATACTGACAGACAGACTGAGAGACAGACAGACTGAGAGACAGACAGAGAGACATACAGACTGAGAGACAGACTGAGAGACAGACAGAGAGACAGACAGAGATACAGACTGATAGACAGACAGAGAGACAGGCAGACTGAGAGACAGACAGAGAGACAGACAGACTGAGAGACAGACTGACATACAGACATACTGAGAGACAGACAGACAGAGAGACAGACAGAGAGACAGACTGGACAGACAGACAGAGAGACAGACTGGACAGACAGACAGAGAGACAGACTGAGAGACAGACTGAGAGACAGACTAGGAGACAGACTGAGAGACATACTGAGAGACAGACAGACTGAGAGACAGACAAAGAGACAGACAAACTGAGATACAGACAGAAAGACAGACAGACTGAGAGACAGATTGACAGACAGACAGACTGAGAGACAGACAGAGAGACATACAGACTGAGAGACAGACTGAGAGACAGACAGACAGACAGACAGACTGAGAGACAGACTGAGAGACAGACTGAGATACAGACTGGGAGACAGACTGAGAGACAGACTGAGAGACAGACATACTGAGAGACAGACAGAGAGACAGACAGACATAGAGGACAGACTGCGAGACAGACTGAGAGACAGACAGAGATACAGACTGAGAGACATACTGAGAGACAGACAGACTGATAGACAGACAGACTGAGAGACAGACTGACAGACAGACAGACATACAGACTGAGAGACATACATACTGAGAGACAGACTGAGAGACAGACAGAGAGACAGACAGAGAGACAGACAGAGAGACAGACTGATAGACAGACTGGGAGACAGACAGAGAGACAGACAGACTGAGAGACAGACAGACAGAGAGACAGACAGATATACAGACTGGACAGACAGACAGAGAGACAGACTGGACAGACAGACAGAGAGACAGACTGAGAGACAGACTGAGAGACAGACTAGGAGACAGACTGATAGACATACTGAGAGACAGACAGACTGAGAGACAGACAAAGAGACAGACAAACTGAGATACAGACAGAAAGACAGACAGACTGAGAGACAGATTGACAGACAGACAGACTGAGAGACAGACAGAGAGACAGACTGAGAGACAGACAGACAGAGAGACAGACAGATATACAGACTGGACAGACAGACAGAGAGACAGACTGGACAGACAGACAGAGAGACAGACTGAGAGACAGACTGAGAGACAGACTAGGAGACAGACTGATAGACATACTGAGAGACAGACAGACTGAGAGACAGACAAAGAGACAGACAAACTGAGATACAGACAGAAAGACAGACAGACTGAGAGACAGATTGACAGACAGACAGACTGAGAGACAGACAGAGAGACAGACTGAGAGACAGACTGAGAGACAGACTGACATACAGACAGACTGAGAGACAGACAGACAGAGAGACAGACAGAGAGACAGACTGGACAGACAGACAGAGAGACAGACTGGACAGACAGACAGAGAGACAGACTGAGAGACAGACTAGGAGACAGACTGAGAGACATACTGAGACAGACAGACTGAGAGACAGACAAAGAGACAGACAAACTGAGATACAGACAGCAAGACAGACAGACTGAGAGACAGATTGACAGACAGACAGACAGAGAGACATACAGACTGATAGACAGACTGAGAGACAGACAGACAGACAGACAGACAGACAGACAGACAGACAGACAGACAGACAGACAGACAGACAGACAGACAGACAGACAGACAGACAGACTGAGAGACAGACTGAGATACAGACTGGGAGACAGACTGAGAGACAGACTGAGAGACAGACATACTGAGAGACAGACAGAGAGACAGACAGACATAGAGGACAGACTGCGAGACAGACTGAGAGACAGACAGACAGAGGGACATACTGGACAGACAGACAGAGAGACAGACTGAGAGACAGACTGAGAGACAGACTGAGAGACAGACTGAGAGACAGACTGGGAGACAGACTGAGAGACAGACTGAAATACAGACTGAGATACAGACATACTGAGAGACAGACAGATAGACAGACAGAGTGGACAGACTGAGAGACATACTGAGAGACAGACAGACTGAGAGACAGACTGACAGACAGACAGACATACAGACTGATAGACAGACTGAGAGACAGACAGACAGACAGACAGACAGACAGACAGACAGACAGACAGACAGACTGAGAGACAGACTGAGAGACAGACTGAGATACAGACTGGGAGACAGACTGAGAGACAGACTGAGAGACAGACATACTGAGAGACAGACAGAGAGACAGACAGACTTAGAGGACAGACTGCGAGACAGACTGAGAGACAGACAGAGAGACAGACTGAGAGACATACTGAGAGACAGACAGACTGATAGACAGACAGACTGAGAGACAGACTGACAGACAGACAGACATACAGACTGAGAGACATACATACTGAGAGACAGACTGAGAGACAGACAGAGAGACAGACAGAGAGACAGACAGAGAGATAGACTGATAGACAGACTGGGAGACAGACAGAGAGACAGACAGACTGAGAGACAGACAGACAGAGAGACAGACAGATATACAGACTGGACAGACAGACAGAGAGACAGACTGGACAGACAGACAGAGAGACAGACTGAGAGACAGACTGAGAGACAGACTAGGAGACAGACTGATGGACATACTGAGAGACAGACAGACTGAGAGACAGACAAAGAGACAGACAAACTGAGATACATACAGAAAGACAGACAGACTGAGAGACAGATTGACAGACAGACAGACTGAGAGACAGACAGAGAGACAGACTGAGAGACAGACTGAGAGACAGACTGACATACAGACAGACTGAGAGACAGACAGACAGAGAGACAGACAGAGAGACAGACTGGACAGACAGACAGAGAGACAGACTGGACAGACAGACAGAGAGACAGACTGAGAGACAGACTAGGAGACAGACTGAGAGACATACTGAGACAGACAGACTGAGAGACAGACAAAGAGACAGACAAACTGAGATACAGACAGAAAGACAGACAGACTGAGAGACAGATTGACAGACAGACAGACAGAGAGACATACAGACTGATAGACAGACTGAGAGACAGACAGACAGACAGACAGACAGACAGACAGACAGACAGACAGACAGACAGACTGAGAGACAGACTGAGAGACAGACTGGACAGACAGACAGAGAGACAGACTGGACAGACAGACAGAGAGACAGACTGAGAGACAGACTGAGAGACAGACTAGGAGACAGACTGAGAGACATACTGAGAGACAGACAGACTGAGAGACAGACAAAGAGACAGACAAACTGAGATACAGACAGAAAGACAGACAGACTGAGAGACAGATTGACAGACAGACAGACTGAGAGACAGACAGAGAGACATACAGACTGATAGACAGACTGAGAGACAGACAGACAGACAGACAGACAGACAGACAGACTGAGAGACAGACTGAGAGACAGACTGAGATACAGACTGGGAGACAGACTGAGAGACAGACTGAGAGACAGACATACTGAGAGACAGACAGAGAGACAGACAGACATAGAGGACAGACTGCGAGACAGACTGAGAGACAGACAGAGAGACAGACTGAGAGACATACTGAGAGACAGACAGACTGATAGACAGACAGACTGAGAGACAGACTGACAGACAGACAGACATACAGACTGAGAGACATACATACTGAGAGACAGACTGAGAGACAGACAGAGAGACAGACAGAGAGACAGACAGAGAGACAGACTGATAGACAGACTGGGAGACAGACAGAGAGACAGACAGACTGAGAGACAGACAGACAGAGAGACAGACAGATATACAGACTGGACAGACAGACAGAGAGACAGACTGGACAGACAGACAGAGAGACAGACTGAGAGACAGACTAGGAGACAGACTGATAGACATACTGAGAGACAGACAGACTGAGAGACAGACAAAGAGACAGACAAACTGAGATACAGACAGAAAGACAGACAGACTGAGAGACAGATTGACAGACAGACAGACTGAGAGACAGACAGAGAGACAGACTGAGAGACAGACAGACAGAGAGACAGACAGATATACAGACTGGACAGACAGACATAGAGACAGACTGGAAAGACAGACAGAGAGACAGACTGAGAGACAGACTAGGAGACAGACTGATAGACATACTGAGAGACAGACAGACTGAGAGACAGACAAAGAGACAGACAAACTGAGATACAGACAGAAAGACAGACAGACTGAGAGACAGATTGACAGACAGACAGACTGAGAGACAGACAGAGAGACAGACTGAGAGACAGACTGAGAGACAGACTGACATACAGACAGACTGAGAGACAGACAGAGAGACAGACAGAGAGACAGACTGGACAGACAGACAGAGAGACAGACTGGACAGACAGACAGAGAGACAGACTGAGAGACAGACTAGGAGACAGACTGAGAGACATACTGAGACAGACAGACTGAGAGACAGACAAAGAGACAGACAAACTGAGATACAGACAGAAAGACAGACAGACTGAGAGACAGATTGACAGACAGACAGACAGAGAGACATACAGACTGATAGACAGACTGAGAGACAGACAGACAGACAGACAGACAGACAGACAGACAGACAGACAGACAGACAGACTGAGAGACAGACTGAGAGACAGACTGAGATACAGACTGGGAGACAGACTGAGAGACAGACTGAGAGACAGACATACTGAGAGACAGACAGAGAGACAGACAGACATAGAGGACAGACTGCGAGACAGACTGAGAGACAGACAGACAGAGGGACATACTGGACAGACAGACAGACAGACAGACAGACAGACAGACAGACAGACAGACAGAGAGGACAGACTGAGAGACAGACTGAGAGACATACAGACTGAGAGACAGACAGAGAGGCAGACTGACAGACATACTGAGAGACAGACAGATAGACAGACAGACAGACAGACTGAGAGACAGACAGAGAAACAGACTGACATACAGACTGCGAGACAGACATACTGAGAGACAGACATACTGAGAGACAGACTGGGAGACAGACAGAGAGACAGACAGAGATACAGACTGAGAGACAGACAGAGAGACAGGCAGACTGAGAGACAGACATATAGACAGACATACTGAGAGACAGACAGAGAGACAGTCATACTGAGAGACAGACTGACAGACAGACATACTGAGAGACAGACTGAGAGACAGACTGAGAGAGACTGAGAGACAGCCTGAGAGACAGACAGAGAGACAGACTGAGAGACAGACTGAGAGACAGACTGAGAGACAGACTGGGAGACAGACTGGGAGACAGACTGAGAGACATACTGAGATACAGACAGAGAGACACACAGAGAGACAGACAGAGACACAGACTGAGAGACAGACTGAGAGACAGACTGGGAGACAGGCTGAGAGACAGACTGAGAGACAGACAGAGAGACAGACATACTGAGAGACAGACTGAGAGACAGACAGAGAGACAGACAGACAGAGGGACATACTGGACAGACAGACAGAGAGACAGACTGAGAGACAGACTGAGAGACAGACTGAGAGACAGACTGAGAGACAGACTGGGAGACAGACTGAGAGACAGACTGAAATACAGACTGAGATACAGACATACTGAGAGACAGACAGATAGACAGACAGAGAGGACAGACTGAGAGACATACTGAGAGACAGACAGACTGAGAGACAGGCAGACTGAGAGACAGGCAGACTGAGAGACAAACAGATAGACAGACAAACATAATGAGAGACAGACAGAGAGACATACTGACAGACAGACTGAGAGACAGACAGAGAGACAGACTGACTGAGATACATACTGACAGACAGACTGAGAGACAGACAGACTGAGAGACAGACAGAGAGACATACAGACTGAGAGACAGACTGAGAGACAGACAGAGAGACAGACAGAGATACAGACTGATAGACAGACAGAGAGACAGGCAGACTGAGAGACAGACAGAGAGACAGACAGACTGAGAGACAGACTGACATACAGACAGACTGAGAGACAGACAGACAGAGAGACAGACAGAGAGACAGACTGGACAGACAGACAGAGAGACAGACTGGACAGACAGACAGAGAGACAGACTGAGAGACAGACTGAGAGACAGACTAGGAGACAGACTGAGAGACATACTGAGAGACAGACAGACTGAGAGACAGACAAAGAGACAGACAAACTGAGATACAGACAGAAAGACAGACAGACTGAGAGACAGATTGACAGACAGACAGACTGAGAGACAGACAGAGAGACATACAGACTGATAGACAGACTGAGAGACAGACAGACAGACAGACAGACAGACAGACTGAGAGACAGACTGAGATACAGACTGGGAGACAGACTGAGAGACAGACTGAGAGACAGACATACTGAGAGACAGACAGAGAGACAGACAGACATAGAGGACAGACTGCGAGACAGACTGAGAGACAGACAGAGAGACAGACTGAGAGACATACTGAGAGACAGACAGACTGATAGACAGACAGACTGAGAGACAGACTGACAGACAGACAGACATACAGACTGAGAGACATACATACTGAGAGACAGACTGAGAGACAGACAGAGAGACAGACAGAGAGACAGACAGAGAGATAGACTGATAGACAGACTGGGAGACAGACAGAGAGACAGACAGACTGAGAGACAGACAGACAGAGAGACAGACAGATATACAGACTGGACAGACAGACAGAGAGACAGACTGGACAGACAGACAGAGAGACAGACTGAGAGACAGACTGAGAGACAGACTAGGAGACAGACTGATGGACATACTGAGAGACAGACAGACTGAGAGACAGACAAAGAGACAGACAAACTGAGATACATACAGAAAGACAGACAGACTGAGAGACAGATTGACAGACAGACAGACTGAGAGACAGACAGAGAGACAGACTGAGAGACAGACTGAGAGACAGACTGACATACAGACAGACTGAGAGACAGACAGACAGAGAGACAGACAGAGAGACAGACTGGACAGACAGACAGAGAGACAGACTGGACAGACATACTGAGACAGACAGACTGAGAGACAGACAAAGAGACAGACAAACTGAGATACAGACAGAAAGACAGACAGACTGAGAGACAGATTGACAGACAGACAGACAGAGAGACATACAGACTGATAGACAGACTGAGAGACAGACAGACAGACAGACAGACAGACAGACAGACTGAGAGACAGACTGAGAGACAGACTGAGATACAGACTGGGAGACAGACTGAGAGACAGACTGAGAGACAGACATACTGAGAGACAGACAGAGAGACAGACAGACATAGAGGACAGACTGCGAGACAGACTGAGAGACAGACAGACAGAGGGACATACTGGACAGACAGACAGAGAGACAGACTGAGAGACAGACTGAGAGACAGACTGAGAGACAGACTGAGAGACAGACTGGGAGACAGACTGAGAGACAGACTGAAATACAGACTGAGATACAGACATACTGAGAGACAGACAGATAGACAGACAGAGTGGACAGACTGAGAGACATACTGAGAGACAGACAGACTGAGAGACAGGCAGACTGAGAGACAGGCAGACTGAGAGACAAACAGATAGACAGACAAACATAATGAGAGACAGACAGAGAGACATACTGACAGACAGACTGAGAGACAGACAGAGAGACAGACTGACTGAGATACATACTGACAGACAGACTGAGAGACAGACAGACTGAGAGACAGACAGAGAGACATACAGACTGAGAGACAGACTGAGAGACAGACAGAGAGACAGACAGAGATACAGACTGATAGACAGACAGAGAGACAGGCAGACTGAGAGACAGACAGAGAGACAGACAGACTGAGAGACAGACTGACATACAGACATACTGAGAGACAGACAGACAGAGAGACAGACAGAGAGACAGACTGGACAGACAGACATAGAGACAGACTGGACAGACAGACAGAGAGACAGACTGAGAGACAGACTGAGAGACAGACTAGGAGACAGACTGAGAGACATACTGAGAGACAGACAGACTGAGAGACAGACAAAGAGACAGACAAACTGAGATACAGACAGAAAGACAGACAGACTGAGAGACAGATTGACAGACAGACAGACTGAGAGACAGACAGAGAGACATACAGACTGATAGACAGACTGAGAGACAGACAGACAGACAGACAGACAGACAGACAGACAGACTGAGAGACAGACTGAGAGACAGACTGAGATACAGACTGGGAGACAGACTGAGAGACAGACTGAGAGACAGACATACTGAGAGACAGACAGAGAGACAGACAGACATAGAGGACAGACTGCGAGACAGACTGAGAGACAGACAGAGAGACAGACTGAGAGACATACTGAGAGACAGACAGACTGATAGACAGACAGACTGAGAGACAGACTGACAGACAGACAGACATACAGACTGAGAGACATACATACTGAGAGACAGACTGAGAGACAGACAGAGAGACAGACAGAGAGACAGACAGAGAGACAGACTGATAGACAGACTGGGAGACAGACAGAGAGACAGACAGACTGAGAGACAGACAGACAGAGAGACAGACAGATATACAGACTGGACAGACAGACAGAGAGACAGACTGGACAGACAGACAGAGAGACAGACTGAGAGACAGACTAGGAGACAGACTGATAGACATACTGAGAGACAGACAGACTGAGAGACAGACAAAGAGACAGACAAACTGAGATACAGACAGAAAGACAGACAGACTGAGAGACAGATTGACAGACAGACAGACTGAGAGACAGACAGAGAGACAGACTGAGAGACAGACAGACAGAGAGACAGACAGATATACAGACTGGACAGACAGACATAGAGACAGACTGGAAAGACAGACAGAGAGACAGACTGAGAGACAGACTAGGAGACAGACTGATAGACATACTGAGAGACAGACAGACTGAGAGACAGACAAAGAGACAGACAAACTGAGATACAGACAGAAAGACAGACAGACTGAGAGACAGATTGACAGACAGACAGACTGAGAGACAGACAGAGAGACAGACTGAGAGACAGACTGAGAGACAGACTGACATACAGACAGACTGAGAGACAGACAGAGAGACAGACAGAGAGACAGACTGGACAGACAGACAGAGAGACAGACTGGACAGACAGACAGAGAGACAGACTGAGAGACAGACTAGGAGACAGACTGAGAGACATACTGAGACAGACAGACTGAGAGACAGACAAAGAGACAGACAAACTGAGATACAGACAGAAAGACAGACAGACTGAGAGACAGATTGACAGACAGACAGACAGAGAGACATACAGACTGATAGACAGACTGAGAGACAGACAGACAGACAGACAGACAGACAGACAGACAGACAGACAGACAGACAGACAGACTGAGAGACAGACTGAGAGACAGACTGAGATACAGACTGGGAGACAGACTGAGAGACAGACTGAGAGACAGACATACTGAGAGACAGACAGAGAGACAGACAGACATAGAGGACAGACTGCGAGACAGACTGAGAGACAGACAGACAGAGGGACATACTGGACAGACAGACAGAGAGACAGACTGAGAGACAGACTGAGAGACAGACTGAGAGACAGACTGAGAGACAGACTGGGAGACAGACTGAGAGACAGACTGAAATACAGACTGAGATACAGACATACTGAGAGACAGACAGATAGACAGACAGAGTGGACAGACTGAGAGACATACTGAGAGACAGACAGACTGAGAGACAGGCAGACTGAGAGACAGGCAGACTGAGAGACAAACAGATAGACAGACAAACATAATGAGAGACAGACAGAGAGACATACTGACAGACAGACTGAGAGACAGACAGAGAGACAGACTGACTGAGATACATACTGACAGACAGACTGAGAGACAGACAGACTGAGAGACAGACAGAGAGACATACAGACTGAGAGACAGACTGAGAGACAGACAGAGAGACAGACAGAGATACAGACTGATAGACAGACAGAGAGACAGGCAGACTGAGAGACAGACAGAGAGACAGACAGACTGAGAGACAGACTGACATACAGACATACTGAGAGACAGACAGACAGAGAGACAGACAGAGAGACAGACTGGACAGACAGACAGAGAGACAGACTGGACAGACAGACAGAGAGACAGACTGAGAGACAGACTGAGAGACAGACTAGGAGACAGACTGAGAGACATACTGAGAGACAGACAGACTGAGAGACAGACAAAGAGACAGACAAACTGAGATACAGACAGAAAGACAGACAGACTGAGAGACAGATTGACAGACAGACAGACTGAGAGACAGACAGAGAGACATACAGACTGAGAGACAGACTGAGAGACAGACAGACAGACAGACAGACTGAGAGACAGACTGAGAGACAGACTGAGATACAGACTGGGAGACAGACTGAGAGACAGACTGAGAGACAGACATACTGAGAGACAGACAGAGAGACAGACAGACATAGAGGACAGACTGCGAGACAGACTGAGAGACAGACAGAGATACAGACTGAGAGACATACTGAGAGACAGACAGACTGATAGACAGACAGACTGAGAGACAGACTGACAGACAGACAGACATACAGACTGAGAGACATACATACTGAGAGACAGACTGAGAGACAGACAGAGAGACAGACAGAGAGACAGACAGAGAGACAGACTGATAGACAGACTGGGAGACAGACAGAGAGACAGACAGACTGAGAGACAGACAGACAGAGAGACAGACAGATATACAGACTGGACAGACAGACAGAGAGACAGACTGGACAGACAGACAGAGAGACAGACTGAGAGACAGACTGAGAGACAGACTAGGAGACAGACTGATAGACATACTGAGAGACAGACAGACTGAGAGACAGACAAAGAGACAGACAAACTGAGATACAGACAGAAAGACAGACAGACTGAGAGACAGATTGACAGACAGACAGACTGAGAGACAGACAGAGAGACAGACTGAGAGACAGACAGACAGAGAGACAGACAGATATACAGACTGGACAGACAGACAGAGAGACAGACTGGACAGACAGACAGAGAGACAGACTGAGAGACAGACTGAGAGACAGACTAGGAGACAGACTGATAGACATACTGAGAGACAGACAGACTGAGAGACAGACAAAGAGACAGACAAACTGAGATACAGACAGAAAGACAGACAGACTGAGAGACAGATTGACAGACAGACAGACTGAGAGACAGACAGAGAGACAGACTGAGAGACAGACTGAGAGACAGACTGACATACAGACAGACTGAGAGACAGACAGACAGAGAGACAGACAGAGAGACAGACTGGACAGACAGACAGAGAGACAGACTGGACAGACAGACAGAGAGACAGACTGAGAGACAGACTAGGAGACAGACTGAGAGACATACTGAGACAGACAGACTGAGAGACAGACAAAGAGACAGACAAACTGAGATACAGACAGCAAGACAGACAGACTGAGAGACAGATTGACAGACAGACAGACAGAGAGACATACAGACTGATAGACAGACTGAGAGACAGACAGACAGACAGACAGACAGACAGACAGACAGACAGACAGACAGACAGACAGACAGACAGACAGACAGACAGACAGACAGACTGAGAGACAGACTGAGATACAGACTGGGAGACAGACTGAGAGACAGACTGAGAGACAGACATACTGAGAGACAGACAGAGAGACAGACAGACATAGAGGACAGACTGCGAGACAGACTGAGAGACAGACAGACAGAGGGACATACTGGACAGACAGACAGAGAGACAGACTGAGAGACAGACTGAGAGACAGACTGAGAGACAGACTGAGAGACAGACTGGGAGACAGACTGAGAGACAGACTGAAATACAGACTGAGATACAGACATACTGAGAGACAGACAGATAGACAGACAGAGTGGACAGACTGAGAGACATACTGAGAGACAGACAGACTGAGAGACAGACTGACAGACAGACAGACATACAGACTGATAGACAGACTGAGAGACAGACAGACAGACAGACAGACAGACAGACAGACAGACAGACAGACTGAGAGACAGACTGAGAGACAGACTGAGATACAGACTGGGAGACAGACTGAGAGACAGACTGAGAGACAGACATACTGAGAGACAGACAGAGAGACAGACAGACTTAGAGGACAGACTGCGAGACAGACTGAGAGACAGACAGAGAGACAGACTGAGAGACATACTGAGAGACAGACAGACTGATAGACAGACAGACTGAGAGACAGACTGACAGACAGACAGACATACAGACTGAGAGACATACATACTGAGAGACAGACTGAGAGACAGACAGAGAGACAGACAGAGAGACAGACAGAGAGATAGACTGATAGACAGACTGGGAGACAGACAGAGAGACAGACAGACTGAGAGACAGACAGACAGAGAGACAGACAGATATACAGACTGGACAGACAGACAGAGAGACAGACTGGACAGACAGACAGAGAGACAGACTGAGAGACAGACTGAGAGACAGACTAGGAGACAGACTGATGGACATACTGAGAGACAGACAGACTGAGAGACAGACAAAGAGACAGACAAACTGAGATACATACAGAAAGACAGACAGACTGAGAGACAGATTGACAGACAGACAGACTGAGAGACAGACAGAGAGACAGACTGAGAGACAGACTGAGAGACAGACTGACATACAGACAGACTGAGAGACAGACAGACAGAGAGACAGACAGAGAGACAGACTGGACAGACAGACAGAGAGACAGACTGGACAGACAGACAGAGAGACAGACTGAGAGACAGACTAGGAGACAGACTGAGAGACATACTGAGACAGACAGACTGAGAGACAGACAAAGAGACAGACAAACTGAGATACAGACAGAAAGACAGACAGACTGAGAGACAGATTGACAGACAGACAGACAGAGAGACATACAGACTGATAGACAGACTGAGAGACAGACAGACAGACAGACAGACAGACAGACAGACAGACAGACAGACAGACAGACAGACTGAGAGACAGACTGAGAGACAGACTGAGATACAGACTGGGAGACAGACTGAGAGACAGACTGAGAGACAGACATACTGAGAGACAGACAGAGAGACAGACAAACATAGAGGACAGACTGCGAGACAGACTGAGAGACAGACAGACAGAGGGACATACTGGACAGACAGACAGAGAGACAGACTGAGAGACAGACTGAGAGACAGACTGAGAGACAGACTGAGAGACAGACTGGGAGACAGACTGAGAGACAGACTGAAATACAGACTGAGATACAGACATACTGAGAGACAGACAGATAGACAGACAGAGTGGACAGACTGAGAGACATACTGAGAGACAGACAGACTGAGAGACAGGCAGACTGAGAGACAGGCAGACTGAGAGACAAACAGATAGACAGACAAACATAATGAGAGACAGACAGAGAGACATACTGACAGACAGACTGAGAGACAGACAGAGAGACAGACTGACTGAGATACATACTGACAGACAGACTGAGAGACAGACAGACTGAGAGACAGACAGAGAGACATACAGACTGAGAGACAGACTGAGAGACAGACAGAGAGACAGACAGAGATACAGACTGATAGACAGACAGAGAGACAGGCAGACTGAGAGACAGACAGAGAGACAGACAGACTGAGAGACAGACTGACATACAGACATACTGAGAGACAGACAGACAGAGAGACAGACAGAGAGACAGACTGGACAGACAGACAGAGAGACAGACTGGACAGACAGACAGAGAGACAGACTGAGAGACAGACTGAGAGACAGACTAGGAGACAGACTGAGAGACATACTGAGAGACAGACAGACTGAGAGACAGACAAAGAGACAGACAAACTGAGATACAGACAGAAAGACAGACAGACTGAGAGACAGATTGACAGACAGACAGACTGAGAGACAGACAGAGAGACATACAGACTGATAGACAGACTGAGAGACAGACAGACAGACAGACAGACAGACAGACAGACTGAGAGACAGACTGAGAGACAGACTGAGATACAGACTGGGAGACAGACTGAGAGACAGACTGAGAGACAGACATACTGAGAGACAGACAGAGAGACAGACAGACATAGAGGACAGACTGCGAGACAGACTGAGAGACAGACAGAGAGACAGACTGAGAGACATACTGAGAGACAGACAGACTGATAGACAGACAGACTGAGAGACAGACTGACAGACAGACAGACATACAGACTGAGAGACATACATACTGAGAGACAGACTGAGAGACAGACAGAGAGACAGACAGAGAGACAGACAGAGAGACAGACTGATAGACAGACTGGGAGACAGACAGAGAGACAGACAGACTGAGAGACAGACAGACAGAGAGACAGACAGATATACAGACTGGACAGACAGACAGAGAGACAGACTGGACAGACAGACAGAGAGACAGACTGAGAGACAGACTAGGAGACAGACTGATAGACATACTGAGAGACAGACAGACTGAGAGACAGACAAAGAGACAGACAAACTGAGATACAGACAGAAAGACAGACAGACTGAGAGACAGATTGACAGACAGACAGACTGAGAGACAGACAGAGAGACAGACTGAGAGACAGACAGACAGAGAGACAGACAGATATACAGACTGGACAGACAGACATAGAGACAGACTGGAAAGACAGACAGAGAGACAGACTGAGAGACAGACTAGGAGACAGACTGATAGACATACTGAGAGACAGACAGACTGAGAGACAGACAAAGAGACAGACAAACTGAGATACAGACAGAAAGACAGACAGACTGAGAGACAGATTGACAGACAGACAGACTGAGAGACAGACAGAGAGACAGACTGAGAGACAGACTGAGAGACAGACTGACATACAGACAGACTGAGAGACAGACAGACAGAGAGACAGACAGAGAGACAGACTGGACAGACAGACAGAGAGACAGACTGGACAGACAGACAGAGAGACAGACTGAGAGACAGACTAGGAGACAGACTGAGAGACATACTGAGACAGACAGACTGAGAGACAGACAAAGAGACAGACAAACTGAGATACAGACAGAAAGACAGACAGACTGAGAGACAGATTGACAGACAGACAGACAGAGAGACATACAGACTGATAGACAGACTGAGAGACAGACAGACAGACAGACAGACAGACAGACAGACAGACAGACTGAGAGACAGACTGAGAGACAGACTGAGATACAGACTGGGAGACAGACTGAGAGACAGACTGAGAGACAGACATACTGAGAGACAGACAGAGAGACAGACAGACATAGAGGACAGACTGCGAGACAGACTGAGAGACAGACAGACAGAGGGACATACTGGACAGACAGACAGAGAGACAGACTGAGAGACAGACTGAGAGACAGACTGAGAGACAGACTGAGAGACAGACTGGGAGACAGACTGAGAGACAGACTGAAATACAGACTGAGATACAGACATACTGAGAGACAGACAGATAGACAGACAGAGTGGACAGACTGAGAGACATACTGAGAGACAGACAGACTGAGAGACAGGCAGACTGAGAGACAGGCAGACTGAGAGACAAACAGATAGACAGACAAACATAATGAGAGACAGACAGAGAGACATACTGACAGACAGACTGAGAGACAGACATAGAGACAGACTGACTGAGATACATACTGACAGACAGACTGAGAGACAGACAGACTGAGAGACAGACAGAGAGACATACAGACTGAGAGACAGACTGAGAGACAGACAGAGAGACAGACAGAGATACAGACTGATAGACAGACAGAGAGACAGGCAGACTGAGAGACAGACAGAGAGACAGACAGACTGAGAGACAGACTGACATACAGACATACTGAGAGACAGACAGACAGAGAGACAGACAGAGAGACAGACTGGACAGACAGACAGAGAGACAGACTGGACAGACAGACAGAGAGACAGACTGAGAGACAGACTGAGAGACAGACTAGGAGACAGACTGAGAGACATACTGAGAGACAGACAGACTGAGAGACAGACAAAGAGACAGACAAACTGAGATACAGACAGAAAGACAGACAGACTGAGAGACAGATTGACAGACAGACAGACTGAGAGACAGACAGAGAGACATACAGACTGAGAGACAGACTGAGAGACAGACAGACAGACAGACAGACAGACAGACAGACAGACTGAGAGACAGACTGAGAGACAGACTGAGATACAGACTGGGAGACAGACTGAGAGACAGACTGAGAGACAGACATACTGAGAGACAGACAGAGAGACAGACAGACATAGAGGACAGACTGCGAGACAGACTGAGAGACAGACAGAGAGACAGACTGAGAGACATACTGAGAGACAGACAGACTGATAGACAGACAGACTGAGAGACAGACTGACAGACAGACAGACATACAGACTGAGAGACATACATACTGAGAGACAGACTGAGAGACAGACAGAGAGACAGACAGAGAGACAGACAGAGAGACAGACTGATAGACAGACTGGGAGACAGACTGGGAGACAGACAGAGAGACAGACAGACTGAGAGACAGACAGACAGAGAGACAGACAGATATACAGACTGGACAGACAGACAGAGAGACAGACTGGACAGACAGACTGAGAGACAGACTGAGAGACAGACAAAGAGACAGACAAACTGAGATACAGACAGAAAGACAGACAGACTGAGAGACAGATTGACAGACAGACAGACTGAGAGACAGACAGAGAGACAGACTGAGAGACAGACAGACAGAGAGACAGACAGATATACAGACTGGACAGACAGACAGAGAGACAGACTGGACAGACAGACAGAGAGACAGACTGAGAGACAGACTGAGAGACAGACTAGGAGACAGACTGATAGACATACTGAGAGACAGACAGACTGAGAGACAGACAAAGAGACAGACAAACTGAGATACAGACAGAAAGACAGACAGACTGAGAGACAGATTGACAGACAGACAGACTGAGAGACAGACAGAGAGACAGACTGAGAGACAGACTGAGAGACAGACTGACATACAGACAGACTGAGAGACAGACAGACAGAGAGACAGACAGAGAGACAGACTGGACAGACAGACAGAGAGACAGACTGGACAGACAGACAGAGAGACAGACTGAGAGACAGACTAGGAGACAGACTGAGAGACATACTGAGACAGACAGACTGAGAGACAGACAAAGAGACAGACAAACTGAGATACAGACAGCAAGACAGACAGACTGAGAGACAGATTGACAGACAGACAGACAGAGAGACATACAGACTGATAGACAGACTGAGAGACAGACAGACAGACAGACAGACAGACAGACAGACAGACAGACAGACAGACAGACAGACTGAGAGACAGACTGAGAGACAGACTGAGATACAGACTGGGAGACAGACTGAGAGACAGACTGAGAGACAGACATACTGAGAGACAGACAGAGAGACAGACAGACATAGAGGACAGACTGCGAGACAGACTGAGAGACAGACAGACAGAGGGACATACTGGACAGACAGACAGAGAGACAGACTGAGAGACAGACTGAGAGACAGACTGAGAGACAGACTGAGAGACAGACTGGGAGACAGACTGAGAGACAGACTGAAATACAGACTGAGATACAGACATACTGAGAGACAGACAGATAGACAGACAGAGTGGACAGACTGAGAGACATACTGAGAGACAGACAGACTGAGAGACAGACTGACAGACAGACAGACATACAGACTGATAGACAGACTGAGAGACAGACAGACAGACAGACAGACAGACAGACAGACTGAGAGACAGACTGAGAGACAGACTGAGATACAGACTGGGAGACAGACTGAGAGACAGACTGAGAGACAGACATACTGAGAGACAGACAGAGAGACAGACAGACATAGAGGACAGACTGCGAGACAGACTGAGAGACAGACAGAGAGACAGACTGAGAGACATACTGAGAGACAGACAGACTGATAGACAGACAGACTGAGAGACAGACTGACAGACAGACAGACATACAGACTGAGAGACATACATACTGAGAGACAGACTGAGAGACAGACAGAGAGACAGACAGAGAGACAGACAGAGAGATAGACTGATAGACAGACTGGGAGACAGACAGAGAGACAGACAGACTGAGAGACAGACAGACAGAGAGACAGACAGATATACAGACTGGACAGACAGACAGAGAGACAGACTGGACAGACAGACAGAGAGACAGACTGAGAGACAGACTGAGAGACAGACTAGGAGACAGACTGATGGACATACTGAGAGACAGACAGACTGAGAGACAGACAAAGAGACAGACAAACTGAGATACATACAGAAAGACAGACAGACTGAGAGACAGATTGACAGACAGACAGACTGAGAGACAGACAGAGAGACAGACTGAGAGACAGACTGAGAGACAGACTGACATACAGACAGACTGAGAGACAGACAGACAGAGAGACAGACAGAGAGACAGACTGGACAGACAGACAGAGAGACAGACTGGACAGACAGACAGAGAGACAGACTGAGAGACAGACTAGGAGACAGACTGAGAGACATACTGAGACAGACAGACTGAGAGACAGACAAAGAGACAGACAAACTGAGATACAGACAGAAAGACAGACAGACTGAGAGACAGATTGACAGACAGACAGACTGAGAGACAGACAGATAGACAGACAGACTGAGAGACAGATTGACAGACAGACAGACAGAGAGACATACAGACTGATAGACAGACTGAGAGACAGACAGACAGACAGACAGACAGACAGACAGACAGACTGAGAGACAGACTGAGAGACAGACTGAGATACAGACTGGGAGACAGACTGAGAGACAGACTGAGAGACAGACATACTGAGAGACAGACTGAGAGACAGACAGACAGACAGACAGACAGACAGACAGACAGACAGACTGAGAGACAGACTGAGAGACAGACTGAGATACAGACTGGGAGACAGACTGAGAGACAGACTGAGAGACAGACATACTGAGAGACAGACAGAGAGACAGACAGACATAGAGGACAGACTGCGAGACAGACTGAGAGACAGACAGACAGAGGGACATACTGGACAGACAGACAGAGAGACAGACTGAGAGACAGACTGAGAGACAGACTGAGAGACAGACTGAGAGACAGACTGGGAGACAGACTGAGAGACAGACTGAAATACAGACTGAGATACAGACATACTGAGAGACAGACAGATAGACAGACAGAGTGGACAGACTGAGAGACATACTGAGAGACAGACAGACTGAGAGACAGGCAGACTGAGAGACAGGCAGACTGAGAGACAAACAGATAGACAGACAAACATAATGAGAGACAGACAGAGAGACATACTGACAGACAGACTGAGAGACAGACAGAGAGACAGACTGACTGAGATACATACTGACAGACAGACTGAGAGACAGACAGACTGAGAGACAGACAGAGAGACATACAGACTGAGAGACAGACTGAGAGACAGACAGAGAGACAGACAGAGATACAGACTGATAGACAGACAGAGAGACAGGCAGACTGAGAGACAGACAGAGAGACAGACAGACTGAGAGACAGACTGACATACAGACATACTGAGAGACAGACAGACAGAGAGACAGACAGAGAGACAGACTGGACAGACAGACAGAGAGACAGACTGGACAGACAGACAGAGAGACAGACTGAGAGACAGACTGAGAGACAGACTAGGAGACAGACTGAGAGACATACTGAGAGACAGACAGACTGAGAGACAGACAAAGAGACAGACAAACTGAGATACAGACAGAAAGACAGACAGACTGAGAGACAGATTGACAGACAGACAGACTGAGAGACAGACAGAGAGACATACAGACTGATAGACAGACTGAGAGACAGACAGACAGACAGACAGACAGACAGACTGAGAGACAGACTGAGAGACAGACTGAGATACAGACTGGGAGACAGACTGAGAGACAGACTGAGAGACAGACATACTGAGAGACAGACAGAGAGACAGACAGACATAGAGGACAGACTGCGAGACAGACTGAGAGACAGACAGAGAGACAGACTGAGAGACATACTGAGAGACAGACAGACTGATAGACAGACAGACTGAGAGACAGACTGACAGACAGACAGACATACAGACTGAGAGACATACATACTGAGAGACAGACTGAGAGACAGACAGAGAGACAGACAGAGAGACAGACAGAGAGACAGACTGATAGACAGACTGGGAGACAGACAGAGAGACAGACAGACTGAGAGACAGACAGACAGAGAGACAGACAGATATACAGACTGGACAGACAGACAGAGAGACAGACTGGACAGACAGACAGAGAGACAGACTGAGAGACAGACTAGGAGACAGACTGATAGACATACTGAGAGACAGACAGACTGAGAGACAGACAAAGAGACAGACAAACTGAGATACAGACAGAAAGACAGACAGACTGAGAGACAGATTGACAGACAGACAGACTGAGAGACAGACAGAGAGACAGACTGAGAGACAGACAGACAGAGAGACAGACAGATATACAGACTGGACAGACAGACATAGAGACAGACTGGAAAGACAGACAGAGAGACAGACTGAGAGACAGACTAGGAGACAGACTGATAGACATACTGAGAGACAGACAGACTGAGAGACAGACAAAGAGACAGACAAACTGAGATACAGACAGAAAGACAGACAGACTGAGAGACAGATTGACAGACAGACAGACTGAGAGACAGACAGAGAGACAGACTGAGAGACAGACTGAGAGACAGACTGAGAGACAGACTGGGAGACAGACTGGGAGACAGACTGAGAGACATACTGAGATACAGACAGAGAGACACACAGAGAGACAGACAGAGACACAGACTGAGAGACAGACTGAGAGACAGACTGGGAGACAGGCTGAGAGACAGACTGAGAGACAGACAGAGAGACAGACATACTGAGAGACAGACTGAGAGACAGACAGAGAGACAGACAGACAGAGGGACATACTGGACAGACAGACAGAGAGACAGACTGAGAGACAGACTGAGAGACAGACTGAGAGACAGACTGAGAGACAGACTGGGAGACAGACTGAGAGACAGACTGAAATACAGACTGAGATACAGACATACTGAGAGACAGACAGATAGACAGACAGAGAGGACAGACTGAGAGACATACTGAGAGACAGACAGACTGAGAGACAGGCAGACTGAGAGACAGGCAGACTGAGAGACAAACAGATAGACAGACAAACATAATGAGAGACAGACAGAGAGACATACTGACAGACAGACTGAGAGACAGACAGAGAGACAGACTGACTGAGATACATACTGACAGACAGACTGAGAGACAGACAGACTGAGAGACAGACAGAGAGACATACATACTGAGAGACAGACTGAGAGACAGACAGAGAGACAGACAGAGATACAGACTGATAGACAGACAGAGAGACAGGCAGACTGAGAGACAGACAGAGAGACAGACAGACTGAGAGACAGACTGACATACAGACAGACTGAGAGACAGACAGACAGAGAGACAGACTGGACAGACAGACAGAGAGACAGACTGGACAGACAGACAGAGAGACAGACTGAGAGACAGACTGAGAGACAGACTAGGAGACAGACTGAGAGACATACTGAGAGACAGACAGACTGAGAGACAGACAAAGAGACAGACAAACTGAGATACAGACAGAAAGACAGACAGACTGAGAGACAGATTGACAGACAGACAGACTGAGAGACAGACAGAGAGACATACAGACTGATAGACAGACTGAGAGACAGACAGACAGACAGACAGACAGACAGACAGACTGAGAGACAGACTGAGATACAGACTGGGAGACAGACTGAGAGACAGACTGAGAGACAGACATACTGAGAGACAGACAGAGAGACAGACAGACATAGAGGACAGACTGCGAGACAGACTGAGAGACAGACAGAGAGACAGACTGAGAGACATACTGAGAGACAGACAGACTGATAGACAGACAGACTGAGAGACAGACTGACAGACAGACAGACATACAGACTGAGAGACATACATACTGAGAGACAGACTGAGAGACAGACAGAGAGACAGACAGAGAGACAGACAGAGAGATAGACTGATAGACAGACTGGGAGACAGACAGAGAGACAGACAGACTGAGAGACAGACAGACAGAGAGACAGACAGATATACAGACTGGACAGACAGACAGAGAGACAGACTGGACAGACAGACAGAGAGACAGACTGAGAGACAGACTGAGAGACAGACTAGGAGACAGACTGATGGACATACTGAGAGACAGACAGACTGAGAGACAGACAAAGAGACAGACAAACTGAGATACATACAGAAAGACAGACAGACTGAGAGACAGATTGACAGACAGACAGACTGAGAGACAGACAGAGAGACAGACTGAGAGACAGACTGAGAGACAGACTGACATACAGCCAGACTGAGAGACAGACAGACAGAGAGACAGACAGAGAGACAGACTGGACAGACAGACAGAGAGACAGACTGGACAGACAGACAGAGAGACAGACTGAGAGACAGACTAGGAGACAGACTGAGAGACATACTGAGACAGACAGACTGAGAGACAGACAAAGAGACAGACAAACTGAGATACAGACAGAAAGACAGACAGACTGAGAGACAGATTGACAGACAGACAGACAGAGAGACATACAGACTGATAGACAGACTGAGAGACAGACAGACAGACAGACAGACAGACAGACAGACTGAGAGACAGACTGAGAGACAGACTGAGATACAGACTGGGAGACAGACTGAGAGACAGACTGAGAGACAGACATACTGAGAGACAGACAGAGAGACAGACAAACATAGAGGACAGACTGCGAGACAGACTGAGAGACAGACAGACAGAGGGACATACTGGACAGACAGACAGAGAGACAGACTGAGAGACAGACTGAGAGACAGACTGAGAGACAGACTGAGAGACAGACTGGGAGACAGACTGAGAGACAGACTGAAATACAGACTGAGATACAGACATACTGAGAGACAGACAGATAGACAGACAGAGTGGACAGACTGAGAGACATACTGAGAGACAGACAGACTGAGAGACAGGCAGACTGAGAGACAGGCAGACTGAGAGACAAACAGATAGACAGACAAACATAATGAGAGACAGACAGAGAGACATACTGACAGACAGACTGAGAGACAGACAGAGAGACAGACTGACTGAGATACATACTGACAGACAGACTGAGAGACAGACAGACTGAGAGACAGACAGAGAGACATACAGACTGAGAGACAGACTGAGAGACAGACAGAGAGACAGACAGAGATACAGACTGATAGACAGACAGAGAGACAGGCAGACTGAGAGACAGACAGAGAGACAGACAGACTGAGAGACAGACTGACATACAGACATACTGAGAGACAGACAGACAGAGAGACAGACAGAGAGACAGACTGGACAGACAGACAGAGAGACAGACTGGACAGACAGACAGAGAGACAGACTGAGAGACAGACTGAGAGACAGACTAGGAGACAGACTGAGAGACATACTGAGAGACAGACAGACTGAGAGACAGACAAAGAGACAGACAAACTGAGATACAGACAGAAAGACAGACAGACTGAGAGACAGATTGACAGACAGACAGACTGAGAGACAGACAGAGAGACATACAGACTGATAGACAGACTGAGAGACAGACAGACAGACAGACAGACAGACAGACAGACAGACAGACTGAGAGACAGACTGAGAGACAGACTGAGATACAGACTGGGAGACAGACTGAGAGACAGACTGAGAGACAGACATACTGAGAGACAGACAGAGAGACAGACAGACATAGAGGACAGACTGCGAGACAGACTGAGAGACAGACAGAGAGACAGACTGAGAGACATACTGAGAGACAGACAGACTGATAGACAGACAGACTGAGAGACAGACTGACAGACAGACAGACATACAGACTGAGAGACATACATACTGAGAGACAGACTGAGAGACAGACAGAGAGACAGACAGATAGACAGACAGAGAGACAGACTGATAGACAGACTGGGAGACAGACAGAGAGACAGACAGACTGAGAGACAGACAGACAGAGAGACAGACAGATATACAGACTGGACAGACAGACAGAGAGACAGACTGGACAGACAGACAGAGAGACAGACTGAGAGACAGACTAGGAGACAGACTGATAGACATACTGAGAGACAGACAGACTGAGAGACAGACAAAGAGACAGACAAACTGAGATACAGACAGAAAGACAGACAGACTGAGAGACAGATTGACAGACAGACAGACTGAGAGACAGACAGAGAGACAGACTGAGAGACAGACAGACAGAGAGACAGACAGATATACAGACTGGACAGACAGACATAGAGACAGACTGGAAAGACAGACAGAGAGACAGACTGAGAGACAGACTAGGAGACAGACTGATAGACATACTGAGAGACAGACAGACTGAGAGACAGACAAAGAGACAGACAAACTGAGATACAGACAGAAAGACAGACAGACTGAGAGACAGATTGACAGACAGACAGACTGAGAGACAGACAGAGAGACAGACTGAGAGACAGACTGAGAGACAGACTGACATACAGACAGACTGAGAGACAGACAGACAGAGAGACAGACAGAGAGACAGACTGGACAGACAGACAGAGAGACAGACTGGACAGACAGACAGAGAGACAGACTGAGAGACAGACTAGGAGACAGACTGAGAGACATACTGAGACAGACAGACTGAGAGACAGACAAAGAGACAGACAAACTGAGATACAGACAGAAAGACAGACAGACTGAGAGACAGATTGACAGACAGACAGACAGAGAGACATACAGACTGATAGACAGACTGAGAGACAGACAGACAGACAGACAGACAGACAGACAGACAGACAGACAGACAGACTGAGAGACAGACTGAGAGACAGACTGAGATACAGACTGGGAGACAGACTGAGAGACAGACTGAGAGACAGACATACTGAGAGACAGACAGAGAGACAGACAGACATAGAGGACAGACTGCGAGACAGACTGAGAGACAGACAGACAGAGGGACATACTGGACAGACAGACAGAGAGACAGACTGAGAGACAGACTGAGAGACAGACTGAGAGACAGACTGAGAGACAGACTGGGAGACAGACTGAGAGACAGACTGAAATACAGACTGAGATACAGACATACTGAGAGACAGACAGATAGACAGACAGAGTGGACAGACTGAGAGACATACTGAGAGACAGACAGACTGAGAGACAGGCAGACTGAGAGACAGGCAGACTGAGAGACAAACAGATAGACAGACAAACATAATGAGAGACAGACAGAGAGACATACTGACAGACAGACTGAGAGACAGACAGAGAGACAGACTGACTGAGATACATACTGACAGACAGACTGAGAGACAGACAGACTGAGAGACAGACAGAGAGACATACAGACTGAGAGACAGACTGAGAGACAGACAGAGAGACAGACAGAGATACAGACTGATAGACAGACAGAGAGACAGGCAGACTGAGAGACAGACAGAGAGACAGACAGACTGAGAGACAGACTGACATACAGACATACTGAGAGACAGACAGACAGAGAGACAGACAGAGAGACAGACTGGACAGACAGACAGAGAGACAGACTGGACAGACAGACAGAGAGACAGACTGAGAGACAGACTGAGAGACAGACTAGGAGACAGACTGAGAGACATACTGAGAGACAGACAGACTGAGAGACAGACAAAGAGACAGACAAACTGAGATACAGACAGAAAGACAGACAGACTGAGAGACAGATTGACAGACAGACAGACTGAGAGACAGACAGAGAGACATACAGACTGAGAGACAGACTGAGAGACAGACAGACAGACAGACAGACAGACTGAGAGACAGACTGAGAGACAGACTGAGATACAGACTGGGAGACAGACTGAGAGACAGACTGAGAGACAGACATACTGAGAGACAGACAGAGAGACAGACAGACATAGAGGACAGACTGCGAGACAGACTGAGAGACAGACAGAGAGACAGACTGAGAGACATACTGAGAGACAGACAGACTGATAGACAGACAGACTGAGAGACAGACTGACAGACAGACAGACATACAGACTGAGAGACATACATACTGAGAGACAGACTGAGAGACAGACAGAGAGACAGACAGAGAGACAGACAGAGAGACAGACTGATAGACAGACTGGGAGACAGACAGAGAGACAGACAGACTGAGAGACAGACAGACAGAGAGACAGACAGATATACAGACTGGACAGACAGACAGAGAGACAGACTGAGAGACAGACTAGGAGACAGACTGAGAGACATACTGAGAGACAGACAGACTGAGAGACAGACAAAGAGACAGACAAACTGAGATACAGACAGAAAGACAGACAGACTGAGAGACAGATTGACAGACAGACAGACTGAGAGACAGACAGAGAGACATACAGACTGATAGACAGACTGAGAGACAGACAGACAGACAGACAGACAGACAGACAGACAGACTGAGAGACAGACTGAGAGACAGACTGAGATACAGACTGGGAGACAGACTGAGAGACAGACTGAGAGACAGACATACTGAGAGACAGACAGAGAGACAGACAGACATAGAGGACAGACTGCGAGACAGACTGAGAGACAGACAGAGAGACAGACTGAGAGACATACTTAGAGACAGACAGACTGATAGACAGACAGACTGAGAGACAGACTGACAGACAGACAGACATACAGACTGAGAGACATACATACTGAGAGACAGACTGAGAGACAGACAGAGAGACAGACAGAGAGACAGACAGAGAGACAGACTGATAGACAGACAGACTGAGAGACAGACAGACAGAGAGACAGACAGATATACAGACTGGACAGACAGACAGAGAGACAGACTGGACAGACAGACAGAGAGACAGACTGAGAGACAGACTAGGAGACAGACTGATAGACATACTGAGAGACAGACAGACTGAGAGACAGACAAAGAGACAGACAAACTGAGATACAGACAGAAAGACAGACAGACTGAGAGACAGATTGACAGACAGACAGACTGAGAGACAGACAGAGAGACAGACTGAGAGACAGACAGACAGAGAGACAGACAGATATACAGACTGGACAGACAGACATAGAGACAGACTGGAAAGACAGACAGAGAGACAGACTGAGAGACAGACTAGGAGACAGACTGATAGACATACTGAGAGACAGACAGACTGAGAGACAGACAAAGAGACAGACAAACTGAGATACAGACAGAAAGACAGACAGACTGAGAGACAGATTGACAGACAGACAGACTGAGAGACAGACAGAGAGACAGACTGAGAGACAGACTGAGAGACAGACTGACATACAGACAGACTGAGAGACAGACAGACAGAGAGACAGACAGAGAGACAGACTGGACAGACAGACAGAGAGACAGACTGGACAGACAGACAGAGAGACAGACTGAGAGACAGACTAGGAGACAGACTGAGAGACATACTGAGACAGACAGACTGAGAGACAGACAAAGAGACAGACAAACTGAGATACAGACAGAAAGACAGACAGACTGAGAGACAGATTGACAGACAGACAGACAGAGAGACATACAGACTGATAGACAGACTGAGAGACAGACAGACAGACAGACAGACAGACAGACAGACAGACAGACAGACAGACAGACAGACAGACAGACAGACAGACAGACAGACTGAGAGACAGACTGAGAGACAGACTGAGATACAGACTGGGAGACAGACTGAGAGACAGACTGAGAGACAGACATACTGAGAGACAGACAGAGAGACAGACAGACATAGAGGACAGACTGCGAGACAGACTGAGAGACAGACAGACAGAGGGACATACTGGACAGACAGACAGAGAGACAGACTGAGAGACAGACTGAGAGACAGACTGAGAGACAGACTGAGAGACAGACTGGGAGACAGACTGAGAGACAGACTGAAATACAGACTGAGATACAGACATACTGAGAGACAGACAGATAGACAGACAGAGTGGACAGACTGAGAGACATACTGAGAGACAGACAGACTGAGAGACAGGCAGACTGAGAGACAGGCAGACTGAGAGACAAACAGATAGACAGACAAACATAATGAGAGACAGACAGAGAGACATACTGACAGACAGACTGAGAGACAGACAGAGAGACAGACTGACTGAGATACATACTGACAGACAGACTGAGAGACAGACAGACTGAGAGACAGACAGAGAGACATACAGACTGAGAGACAGACTGAGAGACAGACAGAGAGACAGACAGAGATACAGACTGATAGACAGACAGAGAGACAGGCAGACTGAGAGACAGACAGAGAGACAGACAGACTGAGAGACAGACTGACATACAGACATACTGAGAGACAGACAGACAGAGAGACAGACAGAGAGACAGACTGGACAGACAGACAGAGAGACAGACTGGACAGACAGACAGAGAGACAGACTGAGAGACAGACTGAGAGACAGACTAGGAGACAGACTGAGAGACATACTGAGAGACAGACAGACTGAGAGACAGACAAAGAGACAGACAAACTGAGATACAGACAGAAAGACAGACAGACTGAGAGACAGATTGACAGACAGACAGACTGAGAGACAGACAGAGAGACATACAGACTGAGAGACAGACTGAGAGACAGACAGACAGACAGACAGACAGACAGACAGACTGAGAGACAGACTGAGAGACAGACTGAGATACAGACTGGGAGACAGACTGAGAGACAGACTGAGAGACAGACATACTGAGAGACAGACAGAGAGACAGACAGACATAGAGGACAGACTGCGAGACAGACTGAGAGACAGACAGAGAGACAGACTGAGAGACATACTGAGAGACAGACAGACTGATAGACAGACAGACTGAGAGACAGACTGACAGACAGACAGACATACAGACTGAGAGACATACATACTGAGAGACAGACTGAGAGACAGACAGAGAGACAGACAGAGAGACAGACAGAGAGACAGACTGATAGACAGACTGGGAGACAGACAGAGAGACAGACAGACTGAGAGACAGACAGACAGAGAGACAGACAGATATACAGACTGGACAGACAGACAGAGAGACAGACTGGACAGACAGACTGAGAGACAGACTGAGAGACAGACTAGGAGACAGACTGATAGACATACTGAGAGACAGACAGACTGAGAGACAGACAAAGAGACAGACAAACTGAGATACAGACAGAAAGACAGACAGACTGAGAGACAGATTGACAGACAGACAGACTGAGAGACAGACAGAGAGACAGACTGAGAGACAGACAGACAGAGAGACAGACAGATATACAGACTGGACAGACAGACAGAGAGACAGACTGGACAGACAGACAGAGAGACAGACTGAGAGACAGACTGAGAGACAGACTAGGAGACAGACTGATAGACATACTGAGAGACAGACAGACTGAGAGACAGACAAAGAGACAGACAAACTGAGATACAGACAGAAAGACAGACAGACTGAGAGACAGATTGACAGACAGACAGACTGAGAGACAGACAGAGAGACAGACTGAGAGACAGACTGAGAGACAGACTGACATACAGACAGACTGAGAGACAGACAGACAGAGAGACAGACAGAGAGACAGACTGGACAGACAGACAGAGAGACAGACTGGACAGACAGACAGAGAGACAGACTGAGAGACAGACTAGGAGACAGACTGAGAGACATACTGAGACAGACAGACTGAGAGACAGACAAAGAGACAGACAAACTGAGATACAGACAGCAAGACAGACAGACTGAGAGACAGATTGACAGACAGACAGACAGAGAGACATACAGACTGATAGACAGACTGAGAGACAGACAGACAGACAGACAGACAGACAGACAGACAGACAGACAGACTGAGAGACAGACTGAGAGACAGACTGAGATACAGACTGGGAGACAGACTGAGAGACAGACTGAGAGACAGACATACTGAGAGACAGACAGAGAGACAGACAGACATAGAGGACAGACTGCGAGACAGACTGAGAGACAGACAGACAGAGGGACATACTGGACAGACAGACAGAGAGACAGACTGAGAGACAGACTGAGAGACAGACTGAGAGACAGACTGAGAGACAGACTGGGAGACAGACTGAGAGACAGACTGAAATACAGACTGAGATACAGACATACTGAGAGACAGACAGATAGACAGACAGAGTGGACAGACTGAGAGACATACTGAGAGACAGACAGACTGAGAGACAGACTGACAGACAGACAGACATACAGACTGATAGACAGACTGAGAGACAGACAGACAGACAGACAGACAGACAGACAGACAGACTGAGAGACAGACTGAGAGACAGACTGAGATACAGACTGGGAGACAGACTGAGAGACAGACTGAGAGACAGACATACTGAGAGACAGACAGAGAGACAGACAGACATAGAGGACAGACTGCGAGACAGACTGAGAGACAGACAGAGAGACAGACTGAGAGACATACTGAGAGACAGACAGACTGATAGACAGACAGACTGAGAGACAGACTGACAGACAGACAGACATACAGACTGAGAGACATACATACTGAGAGACAGACTGAGAGACAGACAGAGAGACAGACAGAGAGACAGACAGAGAGATAGACTGATAGACAGACTGGGAGACAGACAGAGAGACAGACAGACTGAGAGACAGACAGACAGATAGACAGACAGATATACAGACTGGACAGACAGACAGAGAGACAGACTGGACAGACAGACAGAGAGACAGACTGAGAGACAGACTGAGAGACAGACTAGGAGACAGACTGATGGACATACTGAGAGACAGACAGACTGAGAGACAGACAAAGAGACAGACAAACTGAGATACATACAGAAAGACAGACAGACTGAGAGACAGATTGACAGACAGACAGACTGAGAGACAGACAGAGAGACAGACTGAGAGACAGACTGAGAGACAGACTGACATACAGACAGACTGAGAGACAGACAGACAGAGAGACAGACAGAGAGACAGACTGGACAGACAGACAGAGAGACAGACTGGACAGACAGACAGAGAGACAGACTGAGAGACAGACTAGGAGACAGACTGAGAGACATACTGAGACAGACAGACTGAGAGACAGACAAAGAGACAGACAAACTGAGATACAGACAGAAAGACAGACAGACTGAGAGACAGATTGACAGACAGACAGACTGAGAGACAGACAGAGAGACAGACAGACTGAGAGACAGATTGACAGACAGACAGACAGAGAGACATACAGACTGATAGACAGACTGAGAGACAGACAGACAGACAGACAGACAGACAGACAGACAGACTGAGAGACAGACTGAGAGACAGACTGAGATACAGACTGGGAGACAGACTGAGAGACAGACTGAGAGACAGACATACTGAGAGACAGACTGAGAGACAGACAGACAGACAGACAGACAGACAGACAGACTGAGAGACAGACTGAGAGACAGACTGAGATACAGACTGGGAGACAGACTGAGAGACAGACTGAGAGACAGACATACTGAGAGACAGACAGAGAGACAGACAGACATAGAGGACAGACTGCGAGACAGACTGAGAGACAGACAGACAGAGGGACATACTGGACAGACAGACAGAGAGACAGACTGAGAGACAGACTGAGAGACAGACTGAGAGACAGACTGAGAGACAGACTGGGAGACAGACTGAGAGACAGACTGAAATACAGACTGAGATACAGACATACTGAGAGACAGACAGATAGACAGACAGAGTGGACAGACTGAGAGACATACTGAGAGACAGACAGACTGAGAGACAGGCAGACTGAGAGACAGGCAGACTGAGAGACAAACAGATAGACAGACAAACATAATGAGAGACAGACAGAGAGACATACTGACAGACAGACTGAGAGACAGACAGAGAGACAGACTGACTGAGATACATACTGACAGACAGACTGAGAGACAGACAGACTGAGAGACAGACAGAGAGACATACAGACTGAGAGACAGACTGAGAGACAGACAGAGAGACAGACAGAGATACAGACTGATAGACAGACAGAGAGACAGGCAGACTGAGAGACAGACAGAGAGACAGACAGACTGAGAGACAGACTGACATACAGACATACTGAGAGACAGACAGACAGAGAGACAGACAGAGAGACAGACTGGACAGACAGACAGAGAGACAGACTGGACAGACAGACAGAGAGACAGACTGAGAGACAGACTGAGAGACAGACTAGGAGACAGACTGAGAGACATACTGAGAGACAGACAGACTGAGAGACAGACAAAGAGACAGACAAACTGAGATACAGACAGAAAGACAGACAGACTGAGAGACAGATTGACAGACAGACAGACTGAGAGACAGACAGAGAGACATACAGACTGATAGACAGACTGAGAGACAGACAGACAGACAGACAGACAGACAGACAGACAGACTGAGAGACAGACTGAGAGACAGACTGAGATACAGACTGGGAGACAGACTGAGAGACAGACTGAGAGACAGACATACTGAGAGACAGACAGAGAGACAGACAGACATAGAGGACAGACTGCGAGACAGACTGAGAGACAGACAGAGAGACAGACTGAGAGACATACTGAGAGACAGACAGACTGATAGACAGACAGACTGAGAGACAGACTGACAGACAGACAGACATACAGACTGAGAGACATACATACTGAGAGACAGACTGAGAGACAGACAGAGAGACAGACAGAGAGACAGACAGAGAGACAGACTGATAGACAGACTGGGAGACAGACAGAGAGACAGACAGACTGAGAGACAGACAGACAGAGAGACAGACAGATATACAGACTGGACAGACAGACAGAGAGACAGACTGGACAGACAGACAGAGAGACAGACTGAGAGACAGACTAGGAGACAGACTGATAGACATACTGAGAGACAGACAGACTGAGAGACAGACAAAGAGACAGACAAACTGAGATACAGACAGAAAGACAGACAGACTGAGAGACAGATTGACAGACAGACAGACTGAGAGACAGACAGAGAGACAGACTGAGAGACAGACAGACAGAGAGACAGACAGATATACAGACTGGACAGACAGACATAGAGACAGACTGGAAAGACAGACAGAGAGACAGACTGAGAGACAGACTAGGAGACAGACTGATAGACATACTGAGAGACAGACAGACTGAGAGACAGACAAAGAGACAGACAAACTGAGATACAGACAGAAAGACAGACAGACTGAGAGACAGATTGACAGACAGACAGACTGAGAGACAGACAGAGAGACAGACTGAGAGACAGACTGAGAGACAGACTGACATACAGACAGACTGAGAGACAGACAGACAGAGAGACAGACAGAGAGACAGACTGGACAGACAGACAGAGAGACAGACTGGACAGACAGACAGAGAGACAGACTGAGAGACAGACTAGGAGACAGACTGAGAGACATACTGAGACAGACAGACTGAGAGACAGACAAAGAGACAGACAAACTGAGATACAGACAGAAAGACAGACAGACTGAGAGACAGATTGACAGACAGACAGACAGAGAGACATACAGACTGATAGACAGACTGAGAGACAGACAGACAGACAGACAGACAGACAGACAGACAGACAGACAGACAGACAGACAGACAGACTGAGAGACAGACTGAGAGACAGACTGAGATACAGACTGGGAGACAGACTGAGAGACAGACTGAGAGACAGACATACTGAGAGACAGACAGAGAGACAGACAGACATAGAGGACAGACTGCGAGACAGACTGAGAGACAGACAGACAGAGGGACATACTGGACAGACAGACAGAGAGACAGACTGAGAGACAGACTGAGAGACAGACTGAGAGACAGACTGAGAGACAGACTGGGAGACAGACTGAGAGACAGACTGAAATACAGACTGAGATACAGACATACTGAGAGACAGACAGATAGACAGACAGAGTGGACAGACTGAGAGACATACTGAGAGACAGACAGACTGAGAGACAGGCAGACTGAGAGACAGGCAGACTGAGAGACAAACAGATAGACAGACAAACATAATGAGAGACAGACAGAGAGACATACTGACAGACAGACTGAGAGACAGACAGAGAGACAGACTGACTGAGATACATACTGACAGACAGACTGAGAGACAGACAGACTGAGAGACAGACAGAGAGACATACAGACTGAGAGACAGACTGAGAGACAGACAGAGAGACAGACAGAGATACAGACTGATAGACAGACAGAGAGACAGGCAGACTGAGAGACAGACAGAGAGACAGACAGACTGAGAGACAGACTGACATACAGACATACTGAGAGACAGACAGACAGAGAGACAGACAGAGAGACAGACTGGACAGACAGACAGAGAGACAGACTGGACAGACAGACAGAGAGACAGACTGAGAGACAGACTGAGAGACAGACTAGGAGACAGACTGAGAGACATACTGAGAGACAGACAGACTGAGAGACAGACAAAGAGACAGACAAACTGAGATACAGACAGAAAGACAGACAGACTGAGAGACAGATTGACAGACAGACAGACTGAGAGACAGACAGAGAGACATACAGACTGAGAGACAGACTGAGAGACAGACAGACAGACAGACAGACTGAGAGACAGACTGAGAGACAGACTGAGATACAGACTGGGAGACAGACTGAGAGACAGACTGAGAGACAGACATACTGAGAGACAGACAGAGAGACAGACAGACATAGAGGACAGACTGCGAGACAGACTGAGAGACAGACAGAGAGACAGACTGAGAGACATACTGAGAGACAGACAGACTGATAGACAGACAGACTGAGAGACAGACTGACAGACAGACAGACATACAGACTGAGAGACATACATACTGAGAGACAGACTGAGAGACAGACAGAGAGACAGACAGAGAGACAGACAGAGAGACAGACTGATAGACAGACTGGGAGACAGACAGAGAGACAGACAGACTGAGAGACAGACAGACAGAGAGACAGACAGATATACAGACTGGACAGACAGACAGAGAGACAGACTGGACAGACAGACAGAGAGACAGACTGAGAGACAGACTGAGAGACAGACTAGGAGACAGACTGATAGACATACTGAGAGACAGACAGACTGAGAGACAGACAAAGAGACAGACAAACTGAGATACAGACAGAAAGACAGACAGACTGAGAGACAGATTGACAGACAGACAGACTGAGAGACAGACAGAGAGACAGACTGAGAGACAGACAGACAGAGAGACAGACAGATATACAGACTGGACAGACAGACAGAGAGACAGACTGGACAGACAGACAGAGAGACAGACTGAGAGACAGACTGAGAGACAGACTAGGAGACAGACTGATAGACATACTGAGAGACAGACAGACTGAGAGACAGACAAAGAGACAGACAAACTGAGATACAGACAGAAAGACAGACAGACTGAGAGACAGATTGACAGACAGACAGACTGAGAGACAGACAGAGAGACAGACTGAGAGACAGACTGAGAGACAGACTGACATACAGACAGACTGAGAGACAGACAGACAGAGAGACAGACAGAGAGACAGACTGGACAGACAGACAGAGAGACAGACTGGACAGACAGACAGAGAGACAGACTGAGAGACAGACTAGGAGACAGACTGAGAGACATACTGAGACAGACAGACTGAGAGACAGACAAAGAGACAGACAAACTGAGATACAGACAGCAAGACAGACAGACTGAGAGACAGATTGACAGACAGACAGACAGAGAGACATACAGACTGATAGACAGACTGAGAGACAGACAGACAGACAGACAGACAGACAGACAGACAGACAGACAGACAGACTGAGAGACAGACTGAGAGACAGACTGAGATACAGACTGGGAGACAGACTGAGAGACAGACTGAGAGACAGACATACTGAGAGACAGACAGAGAGACAGACAGACATAGAGGACAGACTGCGAGACAGACTGAGAGACAGACAGACAGAGGGACATACTGGACAGACAGACAGAGAGACAGACTGAGAGACAGACTGAGAGACAGACTGAGAGACAGACTGAGAGACAGACTGGGAGACAGACTGAGAGACAGACTGAAATACAGACTGAGATACAGACATACTGAGAGACAGACAGATAGACAGACAGAGTGGACAGACTGAGAGACATACTGAGAGACAGACAGACTGAGAGACAGACTGACAGACAGACAGACATACAGACTGATAGACAGACTGAGAGACAGACAGACAGACAGACAGACAGACAGACTGAGAGACAGACTGAGAGACAGACTGAGATACAGACTGGGAGACAGACTGAGAGACAGACTGAGAGACAGACATACTGAGAGACAGACAGAGAGACAGACAGACATAGAGGACAGACTGCGAGACAGACTGAGAGACAGACAGAGAGACAGACTGAGAGACATACTGAGAGACAGACAGACTGATAGACAGACAGACTGAGAGACAGACTGACAGACAGACAGACATACAGACTGAGAGACATACATACTGAGAGACAGACTGAGAGACAGACAGAGAGACAGACAGAGAGACAGACAGAGAGATAGACTGATAGACAGACTGGGAGACAGACAGAGAGACAGACAGACTGAGAGACAGACAGACAGAGAGACAGACAGATATACAGACTGGACAGACAGACAGAGAGACAGACTGGACAGACAGACAGAGAGACAGACTGAGAGACAGACTGAGAGACAGACTAGGAGACAGACTGATGGACATACTGAGAGACAGACAGACTGAGAGACAGACAAAGAGACAGACAAACTGAGATACATACAGAAAGACAGACAGACTGAGAGACAGATTGACAGACAGACAGACTGAGAGACAGACAGAGAGACAGACTGAGAGACAGACTGAGAGACAGACTGACATACAGACAGACTGAGAGACAGACAGACAGAGAGACAGACAGAGAGACAGACTGGACAGACAGACAGAGAGACAGACTGGACAGACAGACAGAGAGACAGACTGAGAGACAGACTAGGAGACAGACTGAGAGACATACTGAGACAGACAGACTGAGAGACAGACAAAGAGACAGACAAACTGAGATACAGACAGAAAGACAGACAGACTGAGAGACAGATTGACAGACAGACAGACAGAGAGACATACAGACTGATAGACAGACTGAGAGACAGACAGACAGACAGACAGACAGACAGACAGACAGACAGACAGACAGACAGACTGAGAGACAGACTGAGAGACAGACTGAGATACAGACTGGGAGACAGACTGAGAGACTGACTGAGAGACAGACATACTGAGAGACAGACAGAGAGACAGACAAACATAGAGGACAGACTGAGAGACAGACAGAGAGACAGACAGACAGAGGGACATACTGGACAGACAGACAGAGAGACAGACTGAGAGACAGACTGAGAGACAGACTGAGAGACAGACTGAGAGACAGACTGGGAGACAGACTGAGAGACAGACTGAAATACAGACTGAGATACAGACATACTGAGAGACAGACAGATAGACAGACAGAGTGGACAGACTGAGAGACATACTGAGAGACAGACAGACTGAGAGACAGGCAGACTGAGAGACAGGCAGACTGAGAGACAAACAGATAGACAGACAAACATAATGAGAGACAGACAGAGAGACATACTGACAGACAGACTGAGAGACAGACAGAGAGACAGACTGACTGAGATACATACTGACAGACAGACTGAGAGACAGACAGACTGAGAGACAGACAGAGAGACATACAGACTGAGAGACAGACTGAGAGACAGACAGAGAGACAGACAGAGATACATACTGATAGACAGACAGAGAGACAGGCAGACTGAGAGACAGACAGAGAGACAGACAGACTGAGAGACAGACTGACATACAGACATACTGAGAGACAGACAGACAGAGAGACAGACAGAGAGACAGACTGGACAGACAGACAGAGAGACAGACTGGACAGACAGACAGAGAGACAGACTGAGAGACAGACTGAGAGACAGACTAGGAGACAGACTGAGAGACATACTGAGAGACAGACAGACTGAGAGACAGACAAAGAGACAGACAAACTGAGATACAGACAGAAAGACAGACAGACTGAGAGACAGATTGACAGACAGACAGACTGAGAGACAGACAGAGAGACATACAGACTGATAGACAGACTGAGAGACAGACAGACAGACAGACAGACAGACAGACAGACAGACAGACAGACTGAGAGACAGACTGAGAGACAGACTGAGATACAGACTGGGAGACAGACTGAGAGACAGACTGAGAGACAGACATACTGAGAGACAGACAGAGAGACAGACAGACATAGAGGACAGACTGCGAGACAGACTGAGAGACAGACAGAGAGACAGACTGAGAGACATACTGAGAGACAGACAGACTGATAGACAGACAGACTGAGAGACAGACTGACAGACAGACAGACATACAGACTGAGAGACATACATACTGAGAGACAGACTGAGAGACAGACAGAGAGACAGACAGAGAGACAGACAGAGAGACAGACTGATAGACAGACTGGGAGACAGACAGAGAGACAGACAGACTGAGAGACAGACAGACAGAGAGACAGACAGATATACAGACTGGACAGACAGACAGAGAGACAGACTGGACAGACAGACAGAGAGACAGACTGAGAGACAGACTAGGAGACAGACTGATAGACATACTGAGAGACAGACAGACTGAGAGACAGACAAAGAGACAGACAAACTGAGATACAGACAGAAAGACAGACAGACTGAGAGACAGATTGACAGACAGACAGACTGAGAGACAGACAGAGAGACAGACTGAGAGACAGACAGACAGAGAGACAGACAGATATACAGACTGGACAGACAGACATAGAGACAGACTGGAAAGACAGACAGAGAGACAGACTGAGAGACAGACTAGGAGACAGACTGATAGACATACTGAGAGACAGACAGACTGAGAGACAGACAAAGAGACAGACAAACTGAGATACAGACAGAAAGACAGACAGACTGAGAGACAGATTGACAGACAGACAGACTGAGAGACAGACAGAGAGACAGACTGAGAGACAGACTGAGAGACAGACTGACATACAGACAGACTGAGAGACAGACAGACAGAGAGACAGACAGAGAGACAGACTGGACAGACAGACAGAGAGACAGACTGGACAGACAGACAGAGAGACAGACTGAGAGACAGACTAGGAGACAGACTGAGAGACATACTGAGACAGACAGACTGAGAGACAGACAAAGAGACAGACAAACTGAGATACAGACAGAAAGACAGACAGACTGAGAGACAGATTGACAGACAGACAGACAGAGAGACATACAGACTGATAGACAGACTGAGAGACAGACAGACAGACAGACAGACAGACAGACAGACAGACTGAGAGACAGACTGAGAGACAGACTGAGATACAGACTGGGAGACAGACTGAGAGACAGACTGAGAGACAGACATACTGAGAGACAGACAGAGAGACAGACAGACATAGAGGACAGACTGCGAGACAGACTGAGAGACAGACAGACAGAGGGACATACTGGACAGACAGACAGAGAGACAGACTGAGAGACAGACTGAGAGACAGACTGAGAGACAGACTGAGAGACAGACTGGGAGACAGACTGAGAGACAGACTGAAATACAGACTGAGATACAGACATACTGAGAGACAGACAGATAGACAGACAGAGTGGACAGACTGAGAGACATACTGAGAGACAGACAGACTGAGAGACAGACTGACAGACAGACAGACATACAGACTGATAGACAGACTGAGAGACAGACAGACAGACAGACAGACAGACAGACAGACTGAGAGACAGACTGAGAGACAGACTGAGATACAGACTGGGAGACAGACTGAGAGACAGACTGAGAGACAGACATACTGAGAGACAGACAGAGAGACAGACAGACATAGAGGACAGACTGCGAGACAGACTGAGAGACAGACAGAGAGACAGACTGAGAGACATACTGAGAGACAGACAGACTGATAGACAGACAGACTGAGAGACAGACTGACAGACAGACAGACATACAGACTGAGAGACATACATACTGAGAGACAGACTGAGAGACAGACAGAGAGACAGACAGAGAGACAGACAGAGAGATAGACTGATAGACAGACTGGGAGACAGACAGAGAGACAGACAGACTGAGAGACAGACAGACAGAGAGACAGACAGATATACAGACTGGACAGACAGACAGAGAGACAGACTGGACAGACAGACAGAGAGACAGACTGAGAGACAGACTGAGAGACAGACTAGGAGACAGACTGATGGACATACTGAGAGACAGACAGACTGAGAGACAGACAAAGAGACAGACAAACTGAGATACATACAGAAAGACAGACAGACTGAGAGACAGATTGACAGACAGACAGACTGAGAGACAGACAGAGAGACAGACTGAGAGACAGACTGAGAGACAGACTGACATACAGACAGACTGAGAGACAGACAGACAGAGAGACAGACAGAGAGACAGACTGGACAGACAGACAGAGAGACAGACTGGACAGACATACAGAGAGACAGACTGAGAGACAGACTAGGAGACAGACTGAGAGACATACTGAGACAGACAGACTGAGAGACAGACAAAGAGACAGACAAACTGAGATACAGACAGAAAGACAGACAGACTGAGAGACAGATTGACAGACAGACAGACAGAGAGACATACAGACTGATAGACAGACTGAGAGACAGACAGACAGACAGACAGACAGACAGACAGACAGACAGACAGACTGAGAGACAGACTGAGAGACAGACTGAGATACAGACTGGGAGACAGACTGAGAGACAGACTGAGAGACAGACATACTGAGAGACAGACAGAGAGACAGACAGACATAGAGGACAGACTGCGAGACAGACTGAGAGACAGACAGAGAGACAGACTGAGAGACATACTGAGAGACAGACAGACTGATAGACAGACAGACTGAGAGACAGACTGACAGACAGACAGACATACAGACTGAGAGACATACATACTGAGAGACAGACTGAGAGACAGACAGAGAGACAGACAGAGAGACAGACAGAGAGATAGACTGATAGACAGACTGGGAGACAGACAGAGAGACAGACAGACTGAGAGACAGACAGACAGAGAGACAGACAGATATACAGACTGGACAGACAGACAGAGAGACAGACTGGACAGACAGACAGAGAGACAGACTGAGAGACAGACTGAGAGACAGACTAGGAGACAGACTGATGGACATACTGAGAGACAGACAGACTGAGAGACAGACAAAGAGACAGACAAACTGAGATACATACAGAAAGACAGACAGACTGAGAGACAGATTGACAGACAGACAGACTGAGAGACAGACAGAGAGACAGACTGAGAGACAGACTGAGAGACAGACTGACATACAGACAGACTGAGAGACAGACAGACAGAGAGACAGACAGAGAGACAGACTGGACAGACAGACAGAGAGACAGACTGGACAGACAGACAGAGAGACAGACTGAGAGACAGACTAGGAGACAGACTGAGAGACATACTGAGACAGACAGACTGAGAGACAGACAAAGAGACAGACAAACTGAGATACAGACAGAAAGACAGACAGACTGAGAGACAGATTGACAGACAGACAGACAGAGAGACATACAGACTGATAGACAGACTGAGAGACAGACAGACAGACAGACAGACAGACAGACAGACAGACAGACAGACAGACAGACTGAGAGACAGACTGAGAGACAGACTGAGATACAGACTGGGAGACAGACTGAGAGACTGACTGAGAGACAGACATACTGAGAGACAGACAGAGAGACAGACAAACATAGAGGACAGACTGAGAGACAGACAGAGAGACAGACAGACAGAGGGACATACTGGACAGACAGACAGAGAGACAGACTGAGAGACAGACTGAGAGACAGACTGAGAGACAGACTGAGAGACAGACTGGGAGACAGACTGAGAGACAGACTGAAATACAGACTGAGATACAGACATACTGAGAGACAGACAGATAGACAGACAGAGTGGACAGACTGAGAGACATACTGAGAGACAGACAGACTGAGAGACAGGCAGACTGAGAGACAGGCAGACTGAGAGACAAACAGATAGACAGACAAACATAATGAGAGACAGACAGAGAGACATACTGACAGACAGACTGAGAGACAGACAGAGAGACAGACTGACTGAGATACATACTGACAGACAGACTGAGAGACAGACAGACTGAGAGACAGACAGAGAGACATACAGACTGAGAGACAGACTGAGAGACAGACAGAGAGACAGACAGAGATACATACTGATAGACAGACAGAGAGACAGGCAGACTGAGAGACAGACAGAGAGACAGACAGACTGAGAGACAGACTGACATACAGACATACTGAGAGACAGACAGACAGAGAGACAGACAGAGAGACAGACTGGACAGACAGACAGAGAGACAGACTGGACAGACAGACAGAGAGACAGACTGAGAGACAGACTGAGAGACAGACTAGGAGACAGACTGAGAGACATACTGAGAGACAGACAGACTGAGAGACAGACAAAGAGACAGACAAACTGAGATACAGACAGAAAGACAGACAGACTGAGAGACAGATTGACAGACAGACAGACTGAGAGACAGACAGAGAGACATACAGACTGATAGACAGACTGAGAGACAGACAGACAGACAGACAGACAGACAGACAGACAGACAGACAGACTGAGAGACAGACTGAGAGACAGACTGAGATACAGACTGGGAGACAGACTGAGAGACAGACTGAGAGACAGACATACTGAGAGACAGACAGAGAGACAGACAGACATAGAGGACAGACTGCGAGACAGACTGAGAGACAGACAGAGAGACAGACTGAGAGACATACTGAGAGACAGACAGACTGATAGACAGACAGACTGAGAGACAGACTGACAGACAGACAGACATACAGACTGAGAGACATACATACTGAGAGACAGACTGAGAGACAGACAGAGAGACAGACAGAGAGACAGACAGAGAGACAGACTGATAGACAGACTGGGAGACAGACAGAGAGACAGACAGACTGAGAGACAGACAGACAGAGAGACAGACAGATATACAGACTGGACAGACAGACAGAGAGACAGACTGGACAGACAGACAGAGAGACAGACTGAGAGACAGACTAGGAGACAGACTGATAGACATACTGAGAGACAGACAGACTGAGAGACAGACAAAGAGACAGACAAACTGAGATACAGACAGAAAGACAGACAGACTGAGAGACAGATTGACAGACAGACAGACTGAGAGACAGACAGAGAGACAGACTGAGAGACAGACAGACAGAGAGACAGACAGATATACAGACTGGACAGACAGACATAGAGACAGACTGGAAAGACAGACAGAGAGACAGACTGAGAGACAGACTAGGAGACAGACTGATAGACATACTGAGAGACAGACAGACTGAGAGACAGACAAAGAGACAGACAAACTGAGATACAGACAGAAAGACAGACAGACTGAGAGACAGATTGACAGACAGACAGACTGAGAGACAGACAGAGAGACAGACTGAGAGACAGACTGAGAGACAGACTGACATACAGACAGACTGAGAGACAGACAGACAGAGAGACAGACAGAGAGACAGACTGGACAGACAGACAGAGAGACAGACTGGACAGACAGACAGAGAGACAGACTGAGAGACAGACTAGGAGACAGACTGAGAGACATACTGAGACAGACAGACTGAGAGACAGACAAAGAGACAGACAAACTGAGATACAGACAGAAAGACAGACAGACTGAGAGACAGATTGACAGACAGACAGACAGAGAGACATACAGACTGATAGACAGACTGAGAGACAGACAGACAGACAGACAGACAGACAGACAGACAGACTGAGAGACAGACTGAGAGACAGACTGAGATACAGACTGGGAGACAGACTGAGAGACAGACTGAGAGACAGACATACTGAGAGACAGACAGAGAGACAGACAGACATAGAGGACAGACTGCGAGACAGACTGAGAGACAGACAGACAGAGGGACATACTGGACAGACAGACAGAGAGACAGACTGAGAGACAGACTGAGAGACAGACTGAGAGACAGACTGAGAGACAGACTGGGAGACAGACTGAGAGACAGACTGAAATACAGACTGAGATACAGACATACTGAGAGACAGACAGATAGACAGACAGAGTGGACAGACTGAGAGACATACTGAGAGACAGACAGACTGAGAGACAGACTGACAGACAGACAGACATACAGACTGATAGACAGACTGAGAGACAGACAGACAGACAGACAGACAGACAGACAGACTGAGAGACAGACTGAGAGACAGACTGAGATACAGACTGGGAGACAGACTGAGAGACAGACTGAGAGACAGACATACTGAGAGACAGACAGAGAGACAGACAGACATAGAGGACAGACTGCGAGACAGACTGAGAGACAGACAGAGAGACAGACTGAGAGACATACTGAGAGACAGACAGACTGATAGACAGACAGACTGAGAGACAGACTGACAGACAGACAGACATACAGACTGAGAGACATACATACTGAGAGACAGACTGAGAGACAGACAGAGAGACAGACAGAGAGACAGACAGAGAGATAGACTGATAGACAGACTGGGAGACAGACAGAGAGACAGACAGACTGAGAGACAGACAGACAGAGAGACAGACAGATATACAGACTGGACAGACAGACAGAGAGACAGACTGGACAGACAGACAGAGAGACAGACTGAGAGACAGACTGAGAGACAGACTAGGAGACAGACTGATGGACATACTGAGAGACAGACAGACTGAGAGACAGACAAAGAGACAGACAAACTGAGATACATACAGAAAGACAGACAGACTGAGAGACAGATTGACAGACAGACAGACTGAGAGACAGACAGAGAGACAGACTGAGAGACAGACTGAGAGACAGACTGACATACAGACAGACTGAGAGACAGACAGACAGAGAGACAGACAGAGAGACAGACTGGACAGACAGACAGAGAGACAGACTGGACAGACATACAGAGAGACAGACTGAGAGACAGACTAGGAGACAGACTGAGAGACATACTGAGACAGACAGACTGAGAGACAGACAAAGAGACAGACAAACTGAGATACAGACAGAAAGACAGACAGACTGAGAGACAGATTGACAGACAGACAGACAGAGAGACATACAGACTGATAGACAGACTGAGAGACAGACAGACAGACAGACAGACAGACAGACAGACAGACAGACAGACTGAGAGACAGACTGAGAGACAGACTGAGATACAGACTGGGAGACAGACTGAGAGACAGACTGAGAGACAGACATACTGAGAGACAGACAGAGAGACAGACAAACATAGAGGACAGACTGCGAGACAGACTGAGAGACAGACAGACAGAGGGACATACTGGACAGACAGACAGAGAGACAGACTGAGAGACAGACTGAGAGACAGACTGAGAGACAGACTGAGAGACAGACTGGGAGACAGACTGAGAGACAGACTGAAATACAGACTGAGATACAGACATACTGAGAGACAGACAGATAGACAGACAGAGTGGACAGACTGAGAGACATACTGAGAGACAGACAGACTGAGAGACAGGCAGACTGAGAGACAGGCAGACTGAGAGACAAACAGATAGACAGACAAACATAATGAGAGACAGACAGAGAGACATACTGACAGACAGACTGAGAGACAGACAGAGAGACAGACTGACTGAGATACATACTGACAGACAGACTGAGAGACAGACAGACTGAGAGACAGACAGAGAGACATACAGACTGAGAGACAGACTGAGAGACAGACAGAGAGACAGACAGAGATACAGACTGATAGACAGACAGAGAGACAGGCAGACTGAGAGACAGACAGAGAGACAGACAGACTGAGAGACAGACTGACATACAGACATACTGAGAGACAGACAGACAGAGAGACAGACAGAGAGACAGACTGGACAGACAGACAGAGAGACAGACTGGACAGACAGACAGAGAGACAGACTGAGAGACAGACTGAGAGACAGACTAGGAGACAGACTGAGAGACATACTGAGAGACAGACAGACTGAGAGACAGACAAAGAGACAGACAAACTGAGATACAGACAGAAAGACAGACAGACTGAGAGACAGATTGACAGACAGACAGACTGAGAGACAGACAGAGAGACATACAGACTGATAGACAGACTGAGAGACAGACAGACAGACAGACAGACAGACAGACAGACTGAGAGACAGACTGAGAGACAGACTGAGATACAGACTGGGAGACAGACTGAGAGACAGACTGAGAGACAGACATACTGAGAGACAGACAGAGAGACAGACAGACATAGAGGACAGACTGCGAGACAGACTGAGATACAGACAGAGAGACAGACTGAGAGACATACTGAGAGACAGACAGACTGATAGACAGACAGACTGAGAGACAGACTGACAGACAGACAGACATACAGACTGAGAGACATACATACTGAGAGACAGACTGAGAGACAGACAGAGAGACAGACAGAGAGACAGACAGAGAGACAGACTGATAGACAGACTGGGAGACAGACAGAGAGACAGACAGACTGAGAGACAGACAGACAGAGAGACAGACAGATATACAGACTGGACAGACAGACAGAGAGACAGACTGGACAGACAGACAGAGAGACAGACTGAGAGACAGACTAGGAGACAGACTGATAGACATACTGAGAGACAGACAGACTGAGAGACAGACAAAGAGACAGACAAACTGAGATACAGACAGAAAGACAGACAGACTGAGAGACAGATTGACAGACAGACAGACTGAGAGACAGACAGAGAGACAGACTGAGAGACAGACAGACAGAGAGACAGACAGATATACAGACTGGACAGACAGACATAGAGACAGACTGGAAAGACAGACAGAGAGACAGACTGAGAGACAGACTAGGAGACAGACTGATAGACATACTGAGAGACAGACAGACTGAGAGACAGACAAAGAGACAGACAAACTGAGATACAGACAGAAAGACAGACAGACTGAGAGACAGATTGACAGACAGACAGACTGAGAGACAGACAGAGAGACAGACTGAGAGACAGACTGAGAGACAGACTGACATACAGACAGACTGAGAGACAGACAGACAGAGAGACAGACAGAGAGACAGACTGGACAGACAGACAGAGAGACAGACTGGACAGACAGACAGAGAGACAGACTGAGAGACAGACTAGGAGACAGACTGAGAGACATACTGAGACAGACAGACTGAGAGACAGACAAAGAGACAGACAAACTGAGATACAGACAGAAAGACAGACAGACTGAGAGACAGATTGACAGACAGACAGACAGAGAGACATACAGACTGATAGACAGACTGAGAGACAGACAGACAGACAGACAGACAGACAGACAGACAGACAGACAGACTGAGAGACAGACTGAGAGACAGACTGAGATACAGACTGGGAGACAGACTGAGAGACAGACTGAGAGACAGACATACTGAGAGACAGACAGAGAGACAGACAGACATAGAGGACAGACTGCGAGACAGACTGAGAGACAGACAGACAGAGGGACATACTGGACAGACAGACAGAGAGACAGACTGAGAGACAGACTGAGAGACAGACTGAGAGACAGACTGAGAGACAGACTGGGAGACAGACTGAGAGACAGACTGAAATACAGACTGAGATACAGACATACTGAGAGACAGACAGATAGACAGACAGAGTGGACAGACTGAGAGACATACTGAGAGACAGACAGACTGAGAGACAGGCAGACTGAGAGACAGGCAGACTGAGAGACAAACAGATAGACAGACAAACATAATGAGAGACAGACAGAGAGACATACTGACAGACAGACTGAGAGACAGACAGAGAGACAGACTGACTGAGATACATACTGACAGACAGACTGAGAGACAGACAGACTGAGAGACAGACAGAGAGACATACAGACTGAGAGACAGACTGAGAGACAGACAGAGAGACAGACAGAGATACAGACTGATAGACAGACAGAGAGACAGGCAGACTGAGAGACAGACAGAGAGACAGACAGACTGAGAGACAGACTGACATACAGACATACTGAGAGACAGACAGACAGAGAGACAGACAGAGAGACAGACTGGACAGACAGACAGAGAGACAGACTGGACAGACAGACAGAGAGACAGACTGAGAGACAGACTGAGAGACAGACTAGGAGACAGACTGAGAGACATACTGAGAGACAGACAGACTGAGAGACAGACAAAGAGACAGACAAACTGAGATACAGACAGAAAGACAGACAGACTGAGAGACAGATTGACAGACAGACAGACTGAGAGACAGACAGAGAGACATACAGACTGATAGACAGACTGAGAGACAGACAGACAGACAGACAGACAGACAGACTGAGAGACAGACTGAGAGACAGACTGAGATACAGACTGGGAGACAGACTGAGAGACAGACTGAGAGACAGACATACTGAGAGACAGACAGAGAGACAGACAGACATAGAGGACAGACTGCGAGACAGACTGAGATACAGACAGAGAGACAGACTGAGAGACATACTGAGAGACAGACAGACTGATAGACAGACAGACTGAGAGACAGACTGACAGACAGACAGACATACAGACTGAGAGACATACATACTGAGAGACAGACTGAGAGACAGACAGAGAGACAGACAGAGAGACAGACAGAGAGACAGACTGATAGACAGACTGGGAGACAGACAGAGAGACAGACAGACTGAGAGACAGACAGACAGAGAGACAGACAGATATACAGACTGGACAGACAGACAGAGAGACAGACTGGACAGACAGACAGAGAGACAGACTGAGAGACAGACTAGGAGACAGACTGATAGACATACTGAGAGACAGACAGACTGAGAGACAGACAAAGAGACAGACAAACTGAGATACAGACAGAAAGACAGACAGACTGAGAGACAGATTGACAGACAGACAGACTGAGAGACAGACAGAGAGACAGACTGAGAGACAGACAGACAGAGAGACAGACAGATATACAGACTGGACAGACAGACATAGAGACAGACTGGAAAGACAGACAGAGAGACAGACTGAGAGACAGACTAGGAGACAGACTGATAGACATACTGAGAGACAGACAGACTGAGAGACAGACAAAGAGACAGACAAACTGAGATACAGACAGAAAGACAGACAGACTGAGAGACAGATTGACAGACAGACAGACTGAGAGACAGACAGAGAGACAGACTGAGAGACAGACTGAGAGACAGACTGACATACAGACAGACTGAGAGACAGACAGACAGAGAGACAGACAGAGAGACAGACTGGACAGACAGACAGAGAGACAGACTGGACAGACAGACAGAGAGACAGACTGAGAGACAGACTAGGAGACAGACTGAGAGACATACTGAGACAGACAGACTGAGAGACAGACAAAGAGACAGACAAACTGAGATACAGACAGAAAGACAGACAGACTGAGAGACAGATTGACAGACAGACAGACAGAGAGACATACAGACTGATAGACAGACTGAGAGACAGACAGACAGACAGACAGACAGACAGACAGACAGACAGACTGAGAGACAGACTGAGAGACAGACTGAGATACAGACTGGGAGACAGACTGAGAGACAGACTGAGAGACAGACATACTGAGAGACAGACAGAGAGACAGACAGACATAGAGGACAGACTGCGAGACAGACTGAGAGACAGACAGACAGAGGGACATACTGGACAGACAGACAGAGAGACAGACTGAGAGACAGACTGAGAGACAGACTGAGAGACAGACTGAGAGACAGACTGGGAGACAGACTGAGAGACAGACTGAAATACAGACTGAGATACAGACATACTGAGAGACAGACAGATAGACAGACAGAGTGGACAGACTGAGAGACATACTGAGAGACAGACAGACTGAGAGACAGGCAGACTGAGAGACAGGCAGACTGAGAGACAAACAGATAGACAGACAAACATAATGAGAGACAGACAGAGAGACATACTGACAGACAGACTGAGAGACAGACAGAGAGACAGACTGACTGAGATACATACTGACAGACAGACTGAGAGACAGACAGACTGAGAGACAGACAGAGAGACATACAGACTGAGAGACAGACTGAGAGACAGACAGAGAGACAGACAGAGATACAGACTGATAGACAGACAGAGAGACAGGCAGACTGAGAGACAGACAGAGAGACAGACAGACTGAGAGACAGACTGACATACAGACATACTGAGAGACAGACAGACAGAGAGACAGACAGAGAGACAGACTGGACAGACAGACAGAGAGACAGACTGGACAGACAGACAGAGAGACAGACTGAGAGACAGACTGAGAGACAGACTAGGAGACAGACTGAGAGACATACTGAGAGACAGACAGACTGAGAGACAGACAAAGAGACAGACAAACTGAGATACAGACAGAAAGACAGACAGACTGAGAGACAGATTGACAGACAGACCGACTGAGAGACAGACAGAGAGACATACAGACTGAGAGACAGACTGAGAGACAGACAGACAGACAGACAGACAGACAGACTGAGAGACAGACTGAGAGACAGACTGAGATACAAACTGGGAGACAGACTGAGAGACAGACTGAGAGACAGACATACTGAGAGACAGACAGAGAGACAGACAGACATAGAGGACAGACTGCGAGACAGACTGAGAGACAGACAGAGAGACAGACTGAGAGACATACTGAGAGACAGACAGACTGATAGACAGACAGACTGAGAGACAGACTGACAGACAGACAGACATACAGACTGAGAGACATACATACTGAGAGACAGACTGAGAGACAGACAGAGAGACAGACAGAGAGACAGACAGAGAGACAGACTGATAGACAGACTGGGAGACAGACAGAGAGACAGACAGACTGAGAGACAGACAGACAGAGAGACAGACAGATATACAGACTGGACAGACAGACAGAGAGACAGACTGGACAGACAGACTGAGAGACAGACTGAGAGACAGACTAGGAGACAGACTGATAGACATACTGAGAGACAGACAGACTGAGAGACAGACAAAGAGACAGACAAACTGAGATACAGACAGAAAGACAGACAGACTGAGAGACAGATTGACAGACAGACAGACTGAGAGACAGACAGAGAGACAGACTGAGAGACAGACAGACAGAGAGACAGACAGATATACAGACTGGACAGACAGACAGAGAGACAGACTGGACAGACAGACAGAGAGACAGACTGAGAGACAGACTGAGAGACAGACTAGGAGACAGACTGATAGACATACTGAGAGACAGACAGACTGAGAGACAGACAAAGAGACAGACAAACTGAGATACAGACAGAAAGACAGACAGACTGAGAGACAGATTGACAGACAGACAGACTGAGAGACAGACAGAGAGACAGACTGAGAGACAGACTGAGAGACAGACTGACATACAGACAGACTGAGAGACAGACAGACAGAGAGACAGACAGAGAGACAGACTGGACAGACAGACAGAGAGACAGACTGGACAGACAGACAGAGAGACAGACTGAGAGACAGACTAGGAGACAGACTGAGAGACATACTGAGACAGACAGACTGAGAGACAGACAAAGAGACAGACAAACTGAGATACAGACAGCAAGACAGACAGACTGAGAGACAGATTGACAGACAGACAGACAGAGAGACATACAGACTGATAGACAGACTGAGAGACAGACAGACAGACAGACAGACAGACAGACAGACAGACAGACAGACAGACAGACAGACAGACTGAGAGACAGACTGAGAGACAGACTGAGATACAGACTGGGAGACAGACTGAGAGACAGACTGAGAGACAGACATACTGAGATACAGACAGAGAGACAGACAGACATAGAGGACAGACTGCGAGACAGACTGAGAGACAGACAGACAGAGGGACATACTGGACAGACAGACAGAGAGACAGACTGAGAGACAGACTGAGAGACAGACTGAGAGACAGACTGAGAGACAGACTGGGAGACAGACTGAGAGACAGACTGAAATACAGACTGAGATACAGACATACTGAGAGACAGACAGATAGACAGACAGAGTGGACAGACTGAGAGACATACTGAGAGACAGACAGACTGAGAGACAGACTGACAGACAGACAGACATACAGACTGATAGACAGACTGAGAGACAGACAGACAGACAGACAGACAGACTGGGAGACAGACTGAGAGACAGACTGAGAGACAGACATACTGAGAGACAGACAGAGAGACAGACAGACATAGAGGACAGACTGCGAGACAGACTGAGAGACAGACAGAGAGACAGACTGAGAGACATACTGAGAGACAGACAGACTGATAGACAGACAGACTGAGAGACAGACTGACAGACAGACAGACATACAGACTGAGAGACATACATACTGAGAGACAGACTGAGAGACAGACAGAGAGACAGACAGAGAGACAGACAGAGAGATAGACTGATAGACAGACTGGGAGACAGACAGAGAGACAGACAGACTGAGAGACAGACAGACAGAGAGACAGACAGATATACAGACTGGACAGACAGACAGAGAGACAGACTGGACAGACAGAGAGACAGACTGAGAGACAGACTGAGAGACAGACTAGGAGACAGACTGATGGACATACTGAGAGACAGACAGACTGAGAGACAGACAAAGAGACAGACAAACTGAGATACATACAGAAAGACAGACAGACTGAGAGACAGATTGACAGACAGACAGACTGAGAGACAGACAGAGAGACAGACTGAGAGACAGACTGAGAGACAGACTGACATACAGACAGACTGAGAGACAGACAGACAGAGAGACAGACAGAGAGACAGACTGGACAGACAGACAGAGAGACAGACTGGACAGACAGACAGAGAGACAGACTGAGAGACAGACTAGGAGACAGACTGAGAGACATACTGAGACAGACAGACTGAGAGACAGACAAAGAGACAGACAAACTGAGATACAGACAGAAAGACAGACAGACTGAGAGACAGATTGACAGACAGACAGACTGAGAGACAGACAGAGAGACAGACTGAGAGACAGACAGACATAGAGACAGACAGATATACAGACTGGACAGACAGACAGAGAGACAGACTGGACAGACAGACAGAGAGACAGACTGAGAGACAGACTGAGAGACAGACTAGGAGACAGACTGATAGACATACTGAGAGACAGACAGACTGAGAGACAGACAAAGAGACAGACAAACTGAGATACAGACAGAAAGACAGACAGACTGAGAGACAGATTGACAGACAGACAGACTGAGAGACAGACAGAGAGACAGACTGAGAGACAGACTGAGAGACAGACTGACATACAGACAGACTGAGAGACAGACAGACAGAGAGACAGACAGAGAGACAGACTGGACAGACAGACAGAGAGACAGACTGGACAGACAGACAGAGAGACAGACTGAGAGACAGACTAGGAGACAGACTGAGAGACATACTGAGACAGACAGACTGAGAGACAGACAAAGAGACAGACAAACTGAGATACAGACAGCAAGACAGACAGACTGAGAGACAGATTGACAGACAGACAGACAGAGAGACATACAGACTGATAGACAGACTGAGAGACAGACAGACAGACAGACAGACAGACAGACAGACAGACAGACACACAGACAGACAGACTGAGAGACAGACTGAGAGACAGACTGAGATACAGACTGGGAGACAGACTGAGAGACAGACTGAGAGACAGACATACTGAGAGACAGACAGAGAGACAGACAGACATAGAGGACAGACTGCGAGACAGACTGAGAGACAGACAGACAGAGGGACATACTGGACAGACAGACAGAGAGACAGACTGAGAGACAGACTGAGAGACAGACTGAGAGACAGACTGAGAGACAGACTGGGAGACAGACTGAGAGACAGACTGAAATACAGACTGAGATACAGACATACTGAGAGACAGACAGATAGACAGACAGAGTGGACAGACTGAGAGACATACTGAGAGACAGACAGACTGAGAGACAGACTGACAGACAGACAGACATACAGACTGATAGACAGACTGAGAGACAGACAGACAGACAGACAGACAGACAGACAGACAGACTGAGAGACAGACTGAGAGACAGACTGAGATACAGACTGGGAGACAGACTGAGAGACAGACTGAGAGACAGACATACTGAGAGACAGACAGAGAGACAGACAGACATAGAGGACAGACTGCGAGACAGACTGAGAGACAGACAGAGAGACAGACTGAGAGACATACTGAGAGACAGACAGACTGATAGACAGACAGACTGAGAGACAGACTGACAGACAGACAGACATACAGACTGAGAGACATACATACTGAGAGACAGACTGAGAGACAGACAGAGAGACAGACAGAGAGACAGACAGAGAGATAGACTGATAGACAGACTGGGAGACAGACAGAGAGACAGACAGACTGAGAGACAGACAGACAGAGAGACAGACAGATATACAGACTGGACAGACAGACAGAGAGACAGACTGGACAGACAGACAGAGAGACAGACTGAGAGACAGACTAGGAGACAGACTGATGGACATACTGAGAGACAGACAGACTGAGAGACAGACAAAGAGACAGACAAACTGAGATACATACAGAAAGACAGACAGACTGAGAGACAGATTGACAGACAGACAGACTGAGAGACAGACAGAGAGACAGACTGAGAGACAGACTGAGAGACAGACTGACATACAGACAGACTGAGAGACAGACAGACAGAGAGACAGACAGAGAGACAGACTGGACAGACAGACAGAGAGACAGACTGGACAGACAGACAGAGAGACAGACTGAGAGACAGACTAGGAGACAGACTGAGAGACATACTGAGACAGACAGACTGAGAGACAGACTGAGAGACAGACTGAGATACAGACTGGGAGACAGACTGAGAGACAGACTGAGAGACAGACATACTGAGAGACAGACAGAGAGACAGACAGACATAGAGGACAGACTGCGAGACAGACTGAGAGACAGACAGACAGAGGGACATACTGGACAGACAGACAGAGAGACAGACTGAGAGACAGACTGAGAGACAGACTGAGAGACAGACTGGGAGACAGACTGAGAGACAGACTGAAATACAGACTGAGATACAGACATACTGAGAGACAGACAGATAGACAGACAGAGTGGACAGACTGAGAGACATACTGAGAGACAGACAGACTGAGAGACAGGCAGACTGAGAGACAGGCAGACTGAGAGACAAACAGATAGACAGACAAACATAATGAGAGACAGACAGAGAGACATACTGACAGACAGACTGAGAGACAGACAGAGAGACAGACTGACTGAGATACATACTGACAGACAGACTGAGAGACAGACAGACTGAGAGACAGACAGAGAGACATACAGACTGAGAGACAGACTGAGAGACAGACAGAGAGACAGACAGAGATACAGACTGATAGACAGACAGAGAGACAGGCAGACTGAGAGACAGACAGAAAAGACAGACAGACTGAGAGACAGACTGACATACAGACATACTGAGAGACAGACAGACAGAGAGACAGACAGAGAGACAAACTGGACAGACAGACAGAGAGACAGACTGGACAGACAGACAGAGAGACAGACTGAGAGACAGACTGAGAGACAGACTAGGAGACAGACTGAGAGACATACTGAGAGACAGACAGACTGAGAGACAGACAAAGAGACAGACAAACTGAGATACAGACAGAAAGACAGACAGACTGAGAGACAGATTGACAGACAGACAGACTGAGAGACAGACAGAGAGACATACAGACTGATAGACAGACTGAGAGACAGACAGACAGACAGACAGACAGACTGAGAGACAGACTGAGAGACAGACTGAGATACAGACTGGGAGACAGACTGAGAGACAGACTGAGAGACAGACATACTGAGAGACAGACAGAGAGACAGACAGACATAGAGGACAGACTGCGAGACAGACTGAGAGACAGACAGAGAGACAGACTGAGAGACATACTGAGAGACAGACAGACTGAGAGACAGACTGAGAGACAGACTGAGATACAGACTGGGAGACAGACTGAGAGACAGACTGAGAGACAGACATACTGAGAGACAGACAGAGAGACAGACAGACATAGAGGACAGACTGCGAGACAGACTGAGAGACAGACAGAGAGACAGACAGAGAGACAGACTGAGAGACAGACTAGGAGACAGACTGATAGACATACTGAGAGACAGACAGACTGAGAGACAGACAAAGAGACAGACAAACTGAGATACAGACAGAAAGACAGACAGACTGAGAGACAGATTGACAGACAGACAGACTGAGAGACAGACAGAGAGACAGACTGAGAGACAGACAGACAGAGAGACAGACAGATATACAGACTGGACAGACAGACATAGAGACAGACTGGAAAGACAGACAGAGAGACAGACTGAGAGACAGACTAGGAGACAGACTGATAGACATACTGAGAGACAGACAGACTGAGAGACAGACAAAGAGACAGACAAACTGAGATACAGACAGAAAGACAGACAGACTGAGAGACAGATTGACAGACAGACAGACTGAGAGACAGACAGAGAGACAGACTGAGAGACAGACTGAGAGACAGACTGACATACAGACAGACTGAGAGACAGACAGACAGAGAGACAGACAGAGAGACAGACTGGACAGACAGACAGAGAGACAGACTGGACAGACAGACAGAGAGACAGACTGAGAGACAGACTAGGAGACAGACTGAGAGACATACTGAGACAGACAGACTGAGAGACAGACAAAGAGACAGACAAACTGAGATACAGACAGAAAGACAGACAGACTGAGAGACAGATTGACAGACAGACAGACAGAGAGACATACAGACTGATAGACAGACTGAGAGACAGACAGACAGACAGACAGACAGACAGACAGACAGACAGACAGACTGAGAGACAGACTGAGAGACAGACTGAGATACAGACTGGGAGACAGACTGAGAGACAGACTGAGAGACAGACATACTGAGAGACAGACAGAGAGACAGACAGACATAGAGGACAGACTGCGAGACAGACTGAGAGACAGACAGACAGAGGGACATACTGGACAGACAGACAGAGAGACAGACTGAGAGACAGACTGAGAGACAGACTGAGAGACAGACTGAGAGACAGACTGGGAGACAGACTGAGAGACAGACTGAAATACAGACTGAGATACAGACATACTGAGAGACAGACAGATAGACAGACAGAGTGGACAGACTGAGAGACATACAGAGAGACAGACAGACTGAGAGACAGACTGACAGACAGACAGACATACAGACTGATAGACAGACTGAGAGACAGACAGACAGACAGACAGACAGACAGACAGACTGAGAGACAGACTGAGAGACAGACTGAGATACAGACTGGGAGACAGACTGAGAGACAGACTGAGAGACAGACATACTGAGAGACAGACAGAGAGACAGACAGACATAGAGGACAGACTGCGAGACAGACTGAGAGACAGACAGAGAGACAGACTGAGAGACATACTGAGAGACAGACAGACTGATAGACAGACAGACTGAGAGACAGACTGACAGACAGACAGACATACAGACTGAGAGACATACATACTGAGAGACAGACTGAGAGACAGACAGAGAGACAGACAGAGAGACAGACAGAGAGATAGACTGATAGACAGACTGGGAGACAGACAGAGAGACAGACAGACTGAGAGACAGACAGACAGAGAGACAGACAGATATACAGACTGGACAGACAGACAGAGAGACAGACTGGACAGACAGACAGAGAGACAGACTGAGAGACAGACTGAGAGACAGACTAGGAGACAGACTGATGGACATACTGAGAGACAGACAGACTGAGAGACAGACAAAGAGACAGACAAACTGAGATACATACAGAAAGACAGACAGACTGAGAGACAGATTGACAGACAGACAGACTGAGAGACAGACAGAGAGACAGACTGAGAGACAGACTGAGAGACAGACTGACATACAGACAGACTGAGAGACAGACAGACAGAGAGACAGACAGATAGACAGACTGGACAGACAGACAGAGAGACAGACTGGACAGACAGACAGAGAGACAGACTGAGAGACAGACTAGGAGACAGACTGAGAGACATACTGAGACAGACAGACTGAGAGACAGACAAAGAGACAGACAAACTGAGATACAGACAGAAAGACAGACAGACTGAGAGACAGATTGACAGACAGACAGACAGAGAGACATACAGACTGATAGACAGACTGAGAGACAGACAGACAGACAGACAGACAGACAGACAGACAGACAGACAGACTGAGAGACAGACTGAGAGACAGACTGAGATACAGACTGGGAGACAGACTGAGAGACAGACTGAGAGACAGACATACTGAGAGACAGACAGAGAGACAGACAGACATAGAGGACAGACTGCGAGACAGACTGAGAGACAGACAGACAGAGGGACATACTGGACAGACAGACAGAGAGACAGACTGAGAGACAGACTGAGAGACAGACTGAGAGACAGACTGAGAGACAGACTGGGAGACAGACTGAGAGACAGACTGAAATACAGACTGAGATACAGACATACTGAGAGACAGACAGATAGACAGACAGAGTGGACAGACTGAGAGACATACTGAGAGACAGACAGACTGAGAGACAGGCAGACTGAGAGACAGGCAGACTGAGAGACAAACAGATAGACAGACAAACATAATGAGAGACAGACAGAGAGACATACTGACAGACAGACTGAGAGACAGACAGAGAGACAGACTGACTGAGATACATACTGACAGACAGACTGAGAGACAGACAGACTGAGAGACAGACAGAGAGACATACAGACTGAGAGACAGACTGAGAGACAGACAGAGAGACAGACAGAGATACAGACTGATAGACAGACAGAGAGACAGGCAGACTGAGAGACAGACAGAGAGACAGACAGACTGAGAGACAGACTGACATACAGACATACTGAGAGACAGACAGACAGAGAGACAGACAGAGAGACAGACTGGACAGACAGACAGAGAGACAGACTGGACAGACAGACAGAGAGACAGACTGAGAGACAGACTGAGAGACAGACTAGGAGACAGACTGAGAGACATACTGAGAGACAGACAGACTGAGAGACAGACAAAGAGACAGACAAACTGAGATACAGACAGAAAGACAGACAGACTGAGAGACAGATTGACAGACAGACAGACTGAGAGACAGACAGAGAGACATACAGACTGAGAGACAGACTGAGAGACAGACAGACAGACAGACAGACAGACAGACTGAGAGACAGACTGAGAGACAGACTGAGATACAGACTGGGAGACAGACTGAGAGACAGACTGAGAGACAGACATACTGAGAGACAGACAGAGAGACAGACAGACATAGAGGACAGACTGCGAGACAGACTGAGAGACAGACAGAGAGACAGACTGAGAGACATACTGAGAGACAGACAGACTGATAGACAGACAGACTGAGAGACAGACTGACAGACAGACAGACATACAGACTGAGAGACATACATACTGAGAGACAGACTGAGAGACAGACAGAGAGACAGACAGAGAGACAGACAGAGAGACAGACTGATAGACAGACTGGGAGACAGACAGAGAGACAGACAGACTGAGAGACAGACAGACAGAGAGACAGACAGATATACAGACTGGACAGACAGACAGAGAGACAGACTGGACAGACAGACTGAGAGACAGACTGAGAGACAGACTAGGAGACAGACTGATAGACATACTGAGAGACAGACAGACTGAGAGACAGACAAAGAGACAGACAAACTGAGATACAGACAGAAAGACAGACAGACTGAGAGACAGATTGACAGACAGACAGACTGAGAGACAGACAGAGAGACAGACTGAGAGACAGACAGACAGAGAGACAGACAGATATACAGACTGGACAGACAGACAGAGAGACAGACTGGACAGACAGACAGAGAGACAGACTGAGAGACAGACTGAGAGACAGACTAGGAGACAGACTGATAGACATACTGAGAGACAGACAGACTGAGAGACAGACAAAGAGACAGACAAACTGAGATACAGACAGAAAGACAGACAGACTGAGAGACAGATTGACAGACAGACAGACTGAGAGACAGACAGAGAGACAGACTGAGAGACAGACTGAGAGACAGACTGACATACAGACAGACTGAGAGACAGACAGACAGAGAGACAGACAGAGAGACAGACTGGACAGACAGACAGAGAGACAGACTGGACAGACAGAGAGACAGACTGAGAGACAGACTAGGAGACAGACTGAGAGACATACTGAGACAGACAGACTGAGAGACAGACAAAGAGACAGACAAACTGAGATACAGACAGCAAGACAGACAGACTGAGAGACAGATTGACAGACAGACAGACAGAGAGACATACAGACTGATAGACAGACTGAGAGACAGACAGACAGACAGACAGACAGACAGACAGACAGACAGACAGACAGACAGACTGAGAGACAGACTGAGAGACAGACTGAGATACAGACTGGGAGACAGACTGAGAGACAGACTGAGAGACAGACATACTGAGAGACAGACAGAGAGACAGACAGACATAGAGGACAGACTGCGAGACAGACTGAGAGACAGACAGACAGAGGGACATACTGGACAGACAGACAGAGAGACAGACTGAGAGACAGACTGAGAGACAGACTGAGAGACAGACTGAGAGACAGACTGGGAGACAGACTGAGAGACAGACTGAAATACAGACTGAGATACAGACATACTGAGAGACAGACAGATAGACAGACAGAGTGGACAGACTGAGAGACATACTGAGAGACAGACAGACTGAGAGACAGACTGACAGACAGACAGACATACAGACTGATAGACAGACTGAGAGACAGACAGACAGACAGACAGACAGACAGACAGACAGACAGACAGACAGACTGAGAGACAGACTGAGAGACAGACTGAGATACAGACTGGGAGACAGACTGAGAGACAGACTGAGAGACAGACATACTGAGAGACAGACAGAGAGACAGACAGACATAGAGGACAGACTGCGAGACAGACTGAGAGACAGACAGAGAGACAGACTGAGAGACATACTGAGAGACAGACAGACTGATAGACAGACAGACTGAGAGACAGACTGACAGACAGACAGACATACAGACTGAGAGACATACATACTGAGAGACAGACTGAGAGACAGACAGAGAGACAGACAGAGAGACAGACAGAGAGATAGACTGATAGACAGACTGGGAGACAGACAGAGAGACAGACAGACTGAGAGACAGACAGACAGAGAGACAGACAGATATACAGACTGGACAGACAGACAGAGAGACAGACTGGACAGACAGACAGAGAGACAGACTGAGAGACAGACTGAGAGACAGACTAGGAGACAGACTGATGGACATACTGAGAGACAGACAGACTGAGAGACAGACAAAGAGACAGACAAACTGAGATACATACAGAAAGACAGACAGACTGAGAGACAGATTGACAGACAGACAGACTGAGAGACAGACAGAGAGACAGACTGAGAGACAGACTGAGAGACAGACTGACATACAGACAGACTGAGAGACAGACAGACAGAGAGACAGACAGAGAGACAGACTGGACAGACAGACAGAGAGACAGACTGGACAGACAGACAGAGAGACAGACTGAGAGACAGACTAGGAGACAGACTGAGAGACATACTGAGACAGACAGACTGAGAGACAGACAAAGAGACAGACAAACTGAGATACAGACAGAAAGACAGACAGACTGAGAGACAGATTGACAGACAGACAGACTGAGAGACAGACAGATAGACAGACTGAGAGACAGACAGACAGAGAGACAGACAGATATACAGACTGGACAGACAGACAGAGAGACAGACTGGACAGACAGACAGAGAGACAGACTGAGAGACAGACTGAGAGACAGACTAGGAGACAGACTGATAGACATACTGAGAGACAGACAGACTGAGAGACAGACAAAGAGACAGACAAACTGAGATACAGACAGAAAGACAGACAGACTGAGAGACAGATTGACAGACAGACAGACTGAGAGACAGACAGAGAGACAGACTGAGAGACAGACTGAGAGACAGACTGACATACAGACAGACTGAGAGACAGACAGACAGAGAGACAGACAGAGAGACAGACTGGACAGACAGACAGAGAGACAGACTGGACAGACAGACAGAGAGACAGACTGAGAGACAGACTAGGAGACAGACTGAGAGACATACTGAGACAGACAGACTGAGAGACAGACAAAGAGACAGACAAACTGAGATACAGACAGCAAGACAGACAGACTGAGAGACAGATTGACAGACAGACAGACAGAGAGACATACAGACTGATAGACAGACTGAGAGACAGACAGACAGACAGACAGACAGACAGACAGACAGACAGACAGACAGACAGACTGAGAGACAGACTGAGAGACAGACTGAGATACAGACTGGGAGACAGACTGAGAGACAGACTGAGAGACAGACATACTGAGAGACAGACAGAGAGACAGACAGACATAGAGGACAGACTGCGAGACAGACTGAGAGACAGACAGACAGAGGGACATACTGGACAGACAGACAGAGAGACAGACTGAGAGACAGACTGAGAGACAGACTGAGAGACAGACTGAGAGACAGACTGGGAGACAGACTGAGAGACAGACTGAAATACAGACTGAGATACAGACATACTGAGAGACAGACAGATAGACAGACAGAGTGGACAGACTGAGAGACATACTGAGAGACAGACAGACTGAGAGACAGACTGACAGACAGACAGACATACAGACTGATAGACAGACTGAGAGACAGACAGACAGACAGACAGACAGACAGACAGACAGACTGAGAGACAGACTGAGAGACAGACTGAGATACAGACTGGGAGACAGACTGAGAGACAGACTGAGAGACAGACATACTGAGAGACAGACAGAGAGACAGACAGACATAGAGGACAGACTGCGAGACAGACTGAGAGACAGACAGAGAGACAGACTGAGAGACATACTGAGAGACAGACAGACTGATAGACAGACAGACTGAGAGACAGACTGACAGACAGACAGACATACAGACTGAGAGACATACATACTGAGAGACAGACTGAGAGACAGACAGAGAGACAGACAGAGAGACAGACAGAGAGATAGACTGATAGACAGACTGGGAGACAGACAGAGAGACAGACAGACTGAGAGACAGACAGACAGAGAGACAGACAGATATACAGACTGGACAGACAGACAGAGAGACAGACTGGACAGACAGACAGAGAGACAGACTGAGAGACAGACTGAGAGACAGACTAGGAGACAGACTGATGGACATACTGAGAGACAGACAGACTGAGAGACAGACAAAGAGACAGACAAACTGAGATACATACAGAAAGACAGACAGACTGAGAGACAGATTGACAGACAGACAGACTGAGAGACAGACAGAGAGACAGACTGAGAGACAGACTGAGAGACAGACTGACATACAGACAGACTGAGAGACAGACAGACAGAGAGACAGACAGAGAGACAGACTGGACAGACAGACAGAGAGACAGACTGGACAGACAGACAGAGAGACAGACTGAGAGACAGACTAGGAGACAGACTGAGAGACATACTGAGACAGACAGACTGAGAGACAGACTGAGAGACAGACTGAGATACAGACTGGGAGACAGACTGAGAGACAGACTGAGAGACAGACATACTGAGAGACAGACAGAGAGACAGACGGACATAGAGGACAGACTGCGAGACAGACTGAGAGACAGACAGACAGAGGGACATACTGGACAGACAGACAGAGAGACAGACTGAGAGACAGACTGAGAGACAGACTGAGAGACAGACTGGGAGACAGACTGAGAGACAGACTGAAATACAGACTGAGATACAGACATACTGAGAGACAGACAGATAGACAGACAGAGTGGACAGACTGAGAGACATACTGAGAGACAGACAGACTGAGAGACAGGCAGACTGAGAGACAGGCAGACTGAGAGACAAACAGATAGACAGACAAACATAATGAGAGACAGACAGAGAGACATACTGACAGACAGACTGAGAGACAGACAGAGAGACAGACTGACTGAGATACATACTGACAGACAGACTGAGAGACAGACAGACTGAGAGACAGACAGAGAGACATACAGACTGAGAGACAGACTGAGAGACAGACAGAGAGACAGACAGAGATACAGACTGATAGACAGACAGAGACACAGGCAGACTGAGAGACAGACAGAAAAGACAGACAGACTGAGAGACAGACTGACATACAGACATACTGAGAGACAGACAGACAGAGAGACAGACAGAGAGACAAACTGGACAGACAGACAGAGAGACAGACTGGACAGACAGACAGAGAGACAGACTGAGAGACAGACTGAGAGACAGACTAGGAGACAGACTGAGAGACATACTGAGAGACAGACAGACTGAGAGACAGACAAAGAGACAGACAAACTGAGATACAGACAGAAAGACAGACAGACTGAGAGACAGATTGACAGACAGACAGACTGAGAGACAGACAGAGAGACATACAGACTGATAGACAGACTGAGAGACAGACAGACAGACAGACAGACAGACTGAGAGACAGACTGAGAGACAGACTGAGATACAGACTGGGAGACAGACTGAGAGACAGACTGAGAGACAGACATACTGAGAGACAGACAGAGAGACATACAGACATAGAGGACAGACTGCGAGACAGACTGAGAGACAGACAGAGAGACAGACTGAGAGACATACTGAGAGACAGACAGACTGATAGACAGACAGACTGAGAGACAGACTGACAGACAGACAGACATACAGACTGAGAGACATACATACTGAGAGACAGACTGAGAGACAGACAGAGAGACAGACAGAGAGACAGACAGAGAGACAGACTGATAGACAGACTGGGAGACAGACAGAGAGACAGACAGACTGAGAGACAGACAGACAGAGAGACAGACAGATATACAGACTGGACAGACAGACAGAGAGACAGACTGGACAGACAGACAGAGAGACAGACTGAGAGACAGACTAGGAGACAGACTGATAGACATACTGAGAGACAGACAGACTGAGAGACAGACAAAGAGACAGACAAACTGAGATACAGACAGAAAGACAGACAGACTGAGAGACAGATTGACAGACAGACAGACTGAGAGACAGACAGAGAGACAGACTGAGAGACAGACAGACAGAGAGACAGACAGATATACAGACTGGACAGACAGACATAGAGACAGACTGGAAAGACAGACAGAGAGACAGACTGAGAGACAGACTAGGAGACAGACTGATAGACATACTGAGAGACAGACATACTGAGAGACAGACAAAGAGACAGACAAACTGAGATACAGAGAGAAAGACAGACAGACTGAGAGACAGATTGACAGACAGACAGACTGAGAGACAGACAGAGAGACAGACTGAGAGACAGACTGAGAGACAGACTGACATACAGACAGACTGAGAGACAGACAGACAGAGAGACAGACAGAGAGACAGACTGGACAGACAGACAGAGAGACAGACTGGACAGACAGACAGAGAGACAGACTGAGAGACAGACTAGGAGACAGACTGAGAGACATACTGAGACAGACAGACTGAGAGACAGACAAAGAGACAGACAAACTGAGATACAGACAGAAAGACAGACAGACTGAGAGACAGATTGACAGACAGACAGACAGAGAGACATACAGACTGATAGACAGACTGAGAGACAGACAGACAGACAGACAGACAGACAGACAGACAGACAGACAGACAGACAGACAGACTGAGAGACAGACTGAGAGACAGACTGAGATACAGACTGGGAGACAGACTGAGAGACAGACTGAGAGACAGACATACTGAGAGACAGACAGAGAGACAGACAGACATAGAGGACAGACTGCGAGACAGACTGAGAGACAGACAGACAGAGGGACATACTGGACAGACAGACAGAGAGACAGACTGAGAGACAGACTGAGAGACAGACTGAGAGACAGACTGAGAGACAGACTGGGAGACAGACTGAGAGACAGACTGAAATACAGACTGAGATACAGACATACTGAGAGACAGACAGATAGACAGACAGAGTGGACAGACTGAGAGACATACTGAGAGACAGACAGACTGAGAGACAGGCAGACTGAGAGACAGGCAGACTGAGAGACAAACAGATAGACAGACAAACATAATGAGAGACAGACAGAGAGACATACTGACAGACAGACTGAGAGACAGACAGAGAGACAGACTGACTGAGATACATACTGACAGACAGACTGAGAGACAGACAGAGAGACATACAGACTGAGAGACAGACTGAGAGACAGACAGAGAGACAGACAGAGATACAGACTGATAGACAGACAGAGAGACAGGCAGACTGAGAGACAGACAGAGAGACAGACAGACTGAGAGACAGACTGACATACAGACATACTGAGAGACAGACAGACAGAGAGACAGACAGAGAGACAGACTGGACAGACAGACAGAGAGACAGACTGGACAGACAGACAGAGAGACAGACTGAGAGACAGACTGAGAGACAGACTAGGAGACAGACTGAGAGACATACTGAGAGACAGACAGACTGAGAGACAGACAAAGAGACAGACAAACTGAGATACAGACAGAAAGACAGACAGACTGAGAGACAGATTGACAGACAGACAGACTGAGAGACAGACAGAGAGACATACAGACTGAGAGACAGACTGAGAGACAGACAGACAGACAGACAGACAGACAGACTGAGAGACAGACTGAGAGACAGACTGAGATACAGACTGGGAGACAGACAGAGAGACAGACTGAGAGACAGACTGAGAGACAGACTGAGAGACAGACTGAGAGACAGACTGGGAGACAGACTGAGAGACAGACTGAAATACAGACTGAGATACAGACATACTGAGAGACAGACAGATAGACAGACAGAGTGGACAGACTGAGAGACATACTGAGAGACAGACAGACTGAGAGACAGGCAGACTGAGAGACAGGCAGACTGAGAGACAAACAGATAGACAGACAAACATAATGAGAGACAGACAGAAAGACATACTGACAGACAGACTGAGAGACAGACAGAGAGACAGACTGACTGAGATACATACTGACAGACAGACTGAGAGACAGACAGACTGAGAGACAGACAGAGAGACATACAGACTGAGAGACAGACTGAGAGACAGACAGAGAGACAGACAGAGATACAGACTGATAGACAGACAGAGAGACAGGCAGACTGAGAGACAGACAGAAAAGACAGACAGACTGAGAGACAGACTGACATACAGACATACTGAGAGACAGACAGACAGAGAGACAGACAGAGAGACAGACTGGACAGACAGACAGAGAGACAGACTGGACAGACAGACAGAGAGACAGACTGAGAGACAGACTGAGAGACAGACTAGGAGACAGACTGAGAGACATACTGAGAGACAGACAGACTGAGAGACAGACAAAGAGACAGACAAACTGAGATACAGACAGAAAGACAGACAGACTGAGAGAAAGATTGACAGACAGACAGACTGAGAGACAGACAGAGAGACATACAGACTGATAGACAGACTGAGAGACAGACAGACAGACAGACAGACAGACAGACAGACAGACAGACAGACTGAGAGACAGACTGAGAGACAGACTGAGATACAGACTGGGAGACAGACTGAGAGACAGACTGAGAGACAGACATACTGAGAGACAGACAGAGAGACAGACAGACATAGAGGACAGACTGCGAGACAGACTGAGAGACAGACAGAGAGACAGACTGAGAGACATACTGAGAGACAGACAGACTGATAGACAGACAGACTGAGAGACAGACTGACAGACAGACAGACATACAGACTGAGAGACATACATACTGAGAGACAGACTGAGAGACAGACAGAGAGACAGACAGAGAGACAGACAGAGAGACAGACTGATAGACAGACTGGGAGACAGACAGAGAGACAGACAGACTGAGAGACAGACAGACAGAGAGACAGACAGATATACAGACTGGACAGACAGACAGAGAGACAGACTGGACAGACAGACAGAGAGACAGACTGAGAGACAGACTGAGAGACAGACTAGGAGACAGACTGATAGACATACTGAGAGACAGACAGACTGAGAGACAGACAAAGAGACAGACAAACTGAGATACAGACAGAAAGACAGACAGACTGAGAGACAGATTGACAGACAGACAGACTGAGAGACAGACAGAGAGACAGACTGAGAGACAGACAGACAGAGAGACAGACAGATATACAGACTGGACAGACAGACAGAGAGACAGACTGGACAGACAGACAGAGAGACAGACTGAGAGACAGACTGAGAGACAGACTAGGAGACAGACTGATAGACATACTGAGAGACAGACAGACTGAGAGACAGACAAAGAGACAGACAAACTGAGATACAGACAGAAAGACAGACAGACTGAGAGACAGATTGACAGACAGACAGACTGAGAGACAGACAGAGAGACAGACTGAGAGACAGACTGAGAGACAGACTGACATACAGACAGACTGAGAGACAGACAGACAGAGAGACAGACAGAGAGACAGACTGGACAGACAGACAGAGAGACAGACTGGACAGACAGACAGAGAGACAGACTGAGAGACAGACTAGGAGACAGACTGAGAGACATACTGAGACAGACAGACTGAGAGACAGACAAAGAGACAGACAAACTGAGATACAGACAGCAAGACAGACAGACTGAGAGACAGATTGACAGACAGACAGACAGAGAGACATACAGACTGATAGACAGACTGAGAGACAGACAGACAGACAGACAGACAGACAGACAGACAGACAGACTGAGAGACAGACTGAGAGACAGACTGAGATACAGACTGGGAGACAGACTGAGAGACAGACTGAGAGACAGACATACTGAGAGACAGACAGAGAGACAGACAGACATAGAGGACAGACTGCGAGACAGACTGAGAGACAGACAGACAGAGGGACATACTGGACAGACAGACAGAGAGACAGACTGAGAGACAGACTGAGAGACAGACTGAGAGACAGACTGAGAGACAGACTGGGAGACAGACTGAGAGACAGACTGAAATACAGACTGAGATACAGACATACTGAGAGACAGACAGATAGACAGACAGAGTGGACAGACTGAGAGACATACTGAGAGACAGACAGACTGAGAGACAGGCAGACTGAGAGACAGGCAGACTGAGAGACAAACAGATAGACAGACAAACATAATGAGAGACAGACAGAGAGACATACTGACAGACAGACTGAGAGACAGACAGAGAGACAGACTGACTGAGATACATACTGACAGACAGACTGAGAGACAGACAGACTGAGAGACAGACAGAGAGACATACAGACTGAGAGACAGACTGAGAGACAGACAGAGAGACAGACAGAGATACAGACTGATAGACAGACAGAGAGACAGGCAGACTGAGAGACAGACAGAAAAGACAGACAGACTGAGAGACAGACTGACATACAGACATACTGAGAGACAGACAGACAGAGAGACAGACAGAGAGACAGACTGGACAGACAGACAGAGAGACAGACTGGACAGACAGACAGAGAGACAGACTGAGAGACAGACTGAGAGACAGACTAGGAGACAGACTGAGAGACATACTGAGAGACAGACAGACTGAGAGACAGACAAAGAGACAGACAAACTGAGATACAGACAGAAAGACAGACAGACTGAGAGAAAGATTGACAGACAGACAGACTGAGAGACAGACAGAGAGACATACAGACTGATAGACAGACTGAGAGACAGACAGACAGACAGACAGACTGAGAGACAGACTGAGAGACAGACTGAGATACAGACTGGGAGACAGACTGAGAGACAGACTGAGAGACAGACATACTGAGAGACAGACAGAGAGACAGACAGACATAGAGGACAGACTGCGAGACAGACTGAGAGACAGACAGAGAGACAGACTGAGAGACATACTGAGAGACAGACAGACTGATAGACAGACAGACTGAGAGACAGACTGACAGACAGACAGACATACAGACTGAGAGACATACATACTGAGAGACAGACTGAGAGACAGACAGAGAGACAGACAGAGAGACAGACAGAGAGACAGACTGATAGACAGACTGGGAGACAGACAGAGAGACAGACAGACTGAGAGACAGACAGACAGAGAGACAGACAGATATACAGACTGGACAGACAGACATAGAGACAGACTGGACAGACAGACAGAGAGACAGACTGAGAGACAGACTGAGAGACAGACTAGGAGACAGACTGATAGACATACTGAGAGACAGACAGACTGAGAGACAGACAAAGAGACAGACAAACTGAGATACAGACAGAAAGACAGACAGACTGAGAGACAGATTGACAGACAGACAGACTGAGAGACAGACAGAGAGACAGACTGAGAGACAGACTGAGAGACAGACTGACATACAGACAGACTGAGAGACAGACAGACAGAGAGACAGACAGAGAGACAGACTGGACAGACAGACAGAGAGACAGACTGGACAGACAGACAGAGAGACAGACTGAGAGACAGACTAGGAGACAGACTGAGAGACATACTGAGACAGACAGACTGAGAGACAGACAAAGAGACAGACAAACTGAGATACAGACAGAAAGACAGACAGACTGAGAGACAGATTGACAGACAGACAGACAGAGAGACATACAGACTGATAGACAGACTGAGAGACAGACAGACAGACAGACAGACAGACAGACAGACAGACTGAGAGACAGACTGAGAGACAGACTGAGATACAGACTGGGAGACAGACTGAGAGACAGACTGAGAGACAGACATACTGAGAGACAGACAGAGAGACAGACAGACATAGAGGACAGACTGCGAGACAGACTGAGAGACAGACAGAGAGACAGACTGAGAGACATACTGAGAGACAGACAGACTGATAGACAGACAGACATACAGACTGAGAGACATACAGACTGAGAGACAGACAGAGATACATACATACTGAGAGACAGACTGAGAGACAGACAGAGAGACAGACAGAGAGACAGACTGGACAGACAGACAGATAGACAGACTGAGAGACAGACTGAGAGACAGACTGGGAGACAGACAGAGAGACAGACAGAGAGACAGACTGGACAGACAGACTGAGAGACAGACTGGGAGACAGACTGAGAGACAGACTGAAATACAGACTGAGATACAGACATACTGAGAGACAGACAGATAGACAGACAGACAGAGAGGACAGACTGAGAGACAGACTGAGAGACAGACAGATATACAGACTGAGAGACAGACTGAGAGACATACAGACTGAGAGACAGGCAGACTGAGAGACAGGCAGACTGAGAGACAGACAGAGAGACATACTGACAGAATGAGAGACAGACAGAGAGACAGACTGACAGACAGACTGAGATACAGACAGACTGAGAGACAGACAGACAGAGATACAGACTGAGAGACAGACAGAGAGACAGGCAGACTGAGAGACAGACAGATAGACAGACAGACTGAGAGACAGACAGAGAGACAGACAGACTGAGAGACAGACTGAGAGACAGACAGACTGAGAGACAGACTGCGAGAGACTGAGAGACAGCCTGAGAGACAGACTGAGAGACAGACTGAGAGACAGACTGAGATACATACTGAGAGACAGACTGAGAGACAGACATACTGAGAGACAGACAGAGGGACAGACAGACAGATAGGGCAGACTGAGAGACAGACTGAGAGACAGACTGACAGACATACTGAGAGACAGACTGAGAGACATACTGAGAGACAGACTGAGAGACAGACATACTGAGAGACAGACAAAGGGACAGACAGAGAGGGCAGACTGAGAGACAGACTGAGAGACAGACTGACAGACAGACAGACATACTGAGAGACAGACAGACTGAGAGACAGACAGATAGACAGACATACTGAGAGACAGACTGAGAGACAGACTGAGAGACAGACTGAGAGACAGACTGAGAGACAGACTGAGAGACAGACTGGGAGACAGACTGAGAGACAGACTGAGAGACAGACTGAGAGACAGACAGAGTGAGAGACAGACAGAGAGACAGACTGAGAGACAGACTGGGAGACAGACTGAGAGACAGACTGAGAGACAGACTGAGAGACAGACAGACTGAGAGACAGACAGATAGACAGACAGACTGAGAGACAGACTGAGAGACAGGCAGACTGAGAGACAGTTAGATAGACAGACAGACTGAGAGACAGACAGAGAGACAGACTGACTGAGAGACAGACTGAGAGACAGACTGAGAGACAGACTGACAGACAGACTGAGAGACAGACAGACTGAGAGACAAACAGAGAGACAGACAGACTGAGAGAAAGACTGAGAGACAGACAGAGAGACAGACAGAGATACAGACTGAGAGACAGACAGAGAGACAGACAGACTGAGAGACAGACAGACTGAGAGACAGACAGAGAGACAGACATACTGAGAGACATACTGAGAGACAGACAGAGAGACATACAGAGAGACAGACTGGACAGACAGACAGAGAGACAGACTGAGAGACAGACTGAGAGACAGACTGGGAGACGTACTGAGAGACAGACAGAGAGACAGACTGAGAGACAGACTGAGAGACAGACTGGGAGACATACTGAGATACAGACTGAGAGACAGACTGAGAGACAGACAGACTGAGAGACAGACAGATAGATAGACAGACAGACAGAGAGGACAGACTGAGAGACAGACTGAGAGACATACAGACTGAGAGACAGACAGAGAGGCAGACTGACAGACATACTGAGAGACAGACAGATAGACAGACAGACAGACTGAGAGACAGACAGACTGAGAGACAGACTGAGAGAGACTGAGAGACAGCCTGAGAGACAGACTGAGAGACAGACTGAGAGACAGACTGATAGACATACTGAGAGACAGACTGAGAGACAGACAGATAGACAGACATACTGAGAGACAGACAGAGAGACAGACAGACTGAGAGACAGACTGACAGACAGACAGACAGACAGACTGAGAGACAGACAGACTGAGACACAGACTGAGAGAGACTGAGAGACAGCCTGAGAGACAGACTGAGAGACAGACTGAGAGACAGACTGAGATACATACTGAGAGACAGACTGAGAGACAGACAGAGGGACAGACAGACAGATAGGGCAGACTGAGAGACAGACTGAGAGACAGACTGAGAGACATACTGAGAGACAGACTGAGAGACAGACATACTGAGAGACAGACAAAGGGACAGACAGAGAGGGCAGACTGAGAGACAGACTGAGAGACAGACTGACAGACAGACAGACATACTGAGAGACAGACAGACTGAGAGACAGACAGATAGACAGACATACTGAGAGACAGACTGAGAGACAGACTGAGAGACAGACTGAGAGACAGACTGAGAGACAGACTGAGAGACAGACTAAGAGAGACTGAGAGACAGACTGAGAGACAGACTGAGAGACATACAGACTGAGAGACAGACTGAGAGACAGACTGAGAGACAGACTGGGAGACAGACTGAGAGACAGACTGAGAGACAGACTGAGAGACAGACAGAGTGAGAGACAGACAGAGAGACAGACTGAGAGACAGACTGGGAGACAGACTGAGAGACATACAGACTGATAGACAGACTGAGAGACAGACAGACAGACAGACAGACAGACTGAGAGACAGACTGAGAGACAGACTGAGATACAGACTGGGAGACAGACTGAGAGACAGACTGAGAGACAGACATACTGAGAGACAGACAGAGAGACAGACAGACATAGAGGACAGACTGCGAGACAGACTGAGAGACATACTGAGAGACAGACAGACTGATAGACAGACAGACTGAGAGACAGACTGACAGACAGACAGACATACAGACTGAGAGACATACATACTGAGAGACAGACTGAGAGACATACTGAGAGACAGACAGACTGATAGACAGACAGACTGAGAGACAGACAGAGAGACAGACAGACATAGAGGACAGACTGCAAGACAGACTGAGAGACAGACAGAGAGACAGACTGAGAGACATACTGAGAGACAGACAGACTGATAGACAGACAGACTGAGAGACAGACTGACAGACAGACAGACATACAGACTGAGAGACATACATACTGAGAGACAGACTGAGAGACAGACAGAGAGACAGACAGAGAGACAGACAGAGAGACAGACTGATAGACAGACTGGGAGACAGACAGAGAGACAGACAGACTGAGAGACAGACAGACAGAGAGACAGACAGATATACAGACTGGACAGACAGACAGAGAGACAGACTGGACAGACAGACAGAGAGACAGACTGAGAGACAGACTGAGAGACAGACTAGGAGACAGACTGATAGACATACTGAGAGACAGACAGACTGAGAGACAGACAAAGAGACAGACAAACTGAGATACAGACAGAAAGACAGACAGACTGAGAGACAGATTGACAGACAGACAGACTGAGAGACAGACAGAGAGACAGACTGAGAGACAGACAGACAGAGAGACAGACAGATATACAGACTGGACAGACAGACAGAGAGACAGACTGGACAGACAGACAGAGAGACAGACTGAGAGACAGACTGAGAGACAGACTAGGAGACAGACTGATAGACATACTGAGAGACAGACAGACTGAGAGACAGACAAAGAGACAGACAAACTGAGATACAGACAGAAAGACAGACAGACTGAGAGACAGATTGACAGACAGACAGACTGAGAGACAGACAGAGAGACAGACTGAGAGACAGACTGAGAGACAGACTGACATACAGACAGACTGAGAGACAGACAGACAGAGAGACAGACAGAGAGACAGACTGGACAGACAGACAGAGAGACAGACTGGACAGACAGACAGAGAGACAGACTGAGAGACAGACTAGGAGACAGACTGAGAGACATACTGAGACAGACAGACTGAGAGACAGACAAAGAGACAGACAAACTGAGATACAGACAGCAAGACAGACAGACTGAGAGACAGATTGACAGACATATAGACAGAGAGACATACAGACTGATAGACAGACTGAGAGACAGACAGACAGACAGACAGACAGACAACCAGACAGACAGACAGACTGAGAGACAGACTGAGAGACAGACTGAGATACAGACTGGGAGACAGACTGAGAGACAGACTGAGAGACAGACATACTGAGAGACAGACAGAGAGACAGACAGACATAGAGGACAGACTGCGAGACAGACTGAGAGACAGACAGACAGAGGGACATACTGGACAGACAGACAGAGAGACAGACTGAGAGACAGACTGAGAGACAGACTGAGAGACAGACTGAGAGACAGACTGAGAGACAGACTGGGAGACAGACAGACAGAGGGACATACTGGACAGACAGACAGAGAGACAGACTGAGAGACAGACTGAGAGACAGACTGAGAGACAGACTGAGAGACAGACTGGGAGACAGACTGAGAGACAGACTGAAATACAGACTGAGATACAGACATACTGAGAGACAGACAGATAGACAGACAGAGTGGACAGACTGAGAGACATACTGAGAGACAGACAGACTGAGAGACAGGCAGACTGAGAGACAGGCAGACTGAGAGACAAACAGATAGACAGACAAACATAATGAGAGACAGACAGAGAGACATACTGACAGACAGACTGAGAGACAGACAGAGAGACAGACTGACTGAGATACATACTGACAGACAGACTGAGAGACAGACAGACTGAGAGACAGACAGAGAGACATACAGACTGAGAGACAGACTGAGAGACAGACAGAGAGACAGACAGAGATACAGACTGATAGACAGACAGAGAGACAGGCAGACTGAGAGACAGACAGAAAAGACAGACAGACTGAGAGACAGACTGACATACAGACATACTGAGAGACAGACAGACAGAGAGACAGACAGAGAGACAGACTGGACAGACAGACAGAGAGACAGACTGGACAGACAGACAGAGAGACAGACTGAGAGACAGACTGAGAGACAGACTAGGAGACAGACTGAGAGACATACTGAGAGACAGACAGACTGAGAGACAGACAAAGAGACAGACAAACTGAGATACAGACAGAAAGACAGACAGACTGAGAGAAAGATTGACAGACAGACAGACTGAGAGACAGACAGAGAGACATACAGACTGACAGACATACTGAGAGACAGACAGAGAGACAGACAGACATAGAGGACAGACTGCGAGACAGACTGAGAGACATACTGAGAGACAGACAGACTGATAGACAGACAGACTGAGAGACAGACTGACAGACAGACAGACATACAGACTGAGAGACATACATACTGAGAGACAGACTGAGAGACATACTGAGAGACAGACAGACTGATAGACAGACAGACTGAGAGACAGACAGAGAGACAGACAGACATAGAGGACAGACTGCGAGACAGACTGAGAGACAGACAGAGAGACAGACTGAGAGACATACTGAGAGACAGACAGACTGATAGACAGACAGACTGAGAGACAGACTGACAGACAGACAGACATACAGACTGAGAGACATACATACTGAGAGACAGACTGAGAGACAGACAGAGAGACAGACAGAGAGACAGACAGAGAGACAGACTGATAGACAGACTGGGAGACAGACAGAGAGACAGACAGACTGAGAGACAGACAGACAGAGAGACAGACAGATATACAGACTGGACAGACAGACAGAGAGACAGACTGGACAGACAGACAGAGAGACAGACTGAGAGACAGACTGAGAGACAGACTAGGAGACAGACTGATAGACATACTGAGAGACAGACAGACTGAGAGACAGACAAAGAGACAGACAAACTGAGATACAGACAGAAAGACAGACAGACTGAGAGACAGATTGACAGACAGACAGACTGAGAGACAGACAGAGAGACAGACTGAGAGACAGACAGACAGAGAGACAGACAGATATACAGACTGGACAGACAGACAGAGAGACAGACTGGACAGACAGACAGAGAGACAGACTGAGAGACAGACTGAGAGACAGACTAGGAGACAGACTGATAGACATACTGAGAGACAGACAGACTGAGAGACAGACAAAGAGACAGACAAACTGAGATACAGACAGAAAGACAGACAGACTGAGAGACAGATTGACAGACAGACAGACTGAGAGACAGACAGAGAGACAGACTGAGAGACAGACTGAGAGACAGACTGACATACAGACAGACTGAGAGACAGACAGACAGAGAGACAGACAGAGAGACAGACTGGACAGACAGACAGAGAGACAGACTGGACAGACAGACAGAGAGACAGACTGAGAGACAGACTAGGAGACAGACTGAGAGACATACTGAGACAGACAGACTGAGAGACAGACAAAGAGACAGACAAACTGAGATACAGACAGCAAGACAGACAGACTGAGAGACAGATTGACAGACATATAGACAGAGAGACATACAGACTGATAGACAGACTGAGAGACAGACAGACAGACAGACAGACAACCAGACAGACAGACAGACTGAGAGACAGACTGAGAGACAGACTGAGATACAGACTGGGAGACAGACTGAGAGACAGACTGAGAGACAGACATACTGAGAGACAGACAGAGAGACAGACAGACATAGAGGACAGACTGCGAGACAGACTGAGAGACAGACAGACAGAGGGACATACTGGACAGACAGACAGAGAGACAGACTGAGAGACAGACTGAGAGACAGACTGAGAGACAGACTGAGAGACAGACTGAGAGACAGACTGGGAGACAGACAGACAGAGGGACATACTGGACAGACAGACAGAGAGACAGACTGAGAGACAGACTGAGAGACAGACTGAGAGACAGACTGAGAGACAGACTGGGAGACAGACTGAGAGACAGACTGAAATACAGACTGAGATACAGACATACTGAGAGACAGACAGATAGACAGACAGAGTGGACAGACTGAGAGACATACTGAGAGACAGACAGACTGAGAGACAGGCAGACTGAGAGACAGGCAGACTGAGAGACAAACAGATAGACAGACAAACATAATGAGAGACAGACAGAGAGACATACTGACAGACAGACTGAGAGACAGACAGAGAGACAGACTGACTGAGATACATACTGACAGACAGACTGAGAGACAGACAGACTGAGAGACAGACAGAGAGACATACAGACTGAGAGACAGACTGAGAGACAGACAGAGAGACAGACAGAGATACAGACTGATAGACAGACAGAGAGACAGGCAGACTGAGAGACAGACAGAAAAGACAGACAGACTGAGAGACAGACTGACATACAGACATACTGAGAGACAGACAGACAGAGAGACAGACAGAGAGACAGACTGGACAGACAGACAGAGAGACAGACTGGACAGACAGACAGAGAGACAGACTGAGAGACAGACTGAGAGACAGACTAGGAGACAGACTGAGAGACATACTGAGAGACAGACAGACTGAGAGACAGACAAAGAGACAGACAAACTGAGATACAGACAGAAAGACAGACAGACTGAGAGAAAGATTGACAGACAGACAGACTGAGAGACAGACAGAGAGACATACAGACTGATAGACAGACTGAGAGACAGACAGACAGACAGACAGACAGACAGACAGACAGACTGAGAGACAGACTGAGAGACAGACTGAGATACAGACTGGGAGACAGACTGAGAGACAGACTGAGAGACAGACATACTGAGAGACAGACAGAGAGACAGACAGACATAGAGGACAGACTGCGAGACAGACTGAGAGACAGACAGAGAGACAGACTGAGAGACATACTGAGAGACAGACAGACTGATAGACAGACAGACTGAGAGACAGACTGACAGACAGACAGACATACAGACTGAGAGACATACATACTGAGAGACAGACTGAGAGACAGACAGAGAGACAGACAGAGAGACAGACAGAGAGACAGACTGATAGACAGACTGGGAGACAGACAGAGAGACAGACAGACTGAGAGACAGACAGACAGAGAGACAGACAGATATACAGACTGGACAGACAGACAGAGAGACAGACTGGACAGACAGACAGAGAGACAGACTGAGAGACAGACTGAGAGACAGACTAGGAGACAGACTGATAGACATACTGAGAGACAGACAGACTGATAGACAGACAAAGAGACAGACAAACTGAGATACAGACAGAAAGACAGACAGACTGAGAGACAGATTGACAGACAGACAGACTGAGAGACAGACAGAGAGACAGACTGAGAGACAGACTGAGAGACAGACTGACATACAGACAGACTGAGAGACAGACAGACAGAGAGACAGACAGAGAGACAGACTGGACAGACAGACAGAGAGACAGACTGGACAGACAGACAGAGAGACAGACTGAGAGACAGACTAGGAGACAGACTGAGAGACATACTGAGACAGACAGACTGAGAGACAGACAAAGAGACAGACAAACTGAGATACAGACAGAAAGACAGACAGACTGAGAGACAGATTGACAGACAGACAGACAGAGAGACATACAGACTGATAGACAGACTGAGAGACAGACAGACAGACAGACAGACAGACAGACAGACAGACAGACTGAGAGACAGACTGAGAGACAGACTGAGATACAGACTGGGAGACAGACTGAGAGACAGACTGAGAGACAGACATACTGAGAGACAGACAGAGAGACAGACAGACATAGAGGACAGACTGCGAGACAGACTGAGAGACAGACAGAGAGACAGACTGAGAGACATACTGAGAGACAGACAGACTGATAGACAGACAGACATACAGACTGAGAGACATACAGACTGAGAGACAGACAGAGATACATACATACTGAGAGACAGACTGAGAGACAGACAGAGAGACAGACAGAGAGACAGACTGGACAGACAGACAGATAGACAGACTGAGAGACAGACTGAGAGACAGACTGGGAGACAGACAGAGAGACAGACAGAGAGACAGACTGGACAGACAGACTGAGAGACAGACTGGGAGACAGACTGAGAGACAGACTGAAATACAGACTGAGATACAGACATACTGAGAGACAGACAGATAGACAGACAGACAGAGAGGACAGACTGAGAGACAGACTGAGAGACAGACAGATATACAGACTGAGAGACAGACTGAGAGACAGACAGACTGAGAGACAGGCAGACTGAGAGACAGGCAGACTGAGAGACAGACAGAGAGACATACTGACAGAATGAGAGACAGACAGAGAGACAGACTGACAGACAGACTGAGATACAGACAGACTGAGAGACAGACAGACAGAGATACAGACTGAGAGACAGACAGAGAGACAGGCAGACTGAGAGACAGACAGATAGACAGACAGACTGAGAGACAGACAGAGAGACAGACAGACTGAGAGACAGACTGAGAGACAGACAGACTGAGAGACAGACTGCGAGAGACTGAGAGACAGCCTGAGAGACAGACTGAGAGACAGACTGAGAGACAGACTGAGATACATACTGAGAGACAGACTGAGAGACAGACATACTGAGAGACAGACAGAGGGACAGACAGACAGATAGGGCAGACTGAGAGACAGACTGAGAGACAGACTGACAGACAGACTGAGAGACAGACTGAGAGACATACTGAGAGACAGACTGAGAGACAGACATACTGAGAGACAGACAAAGGGACAGACAGAGAGGGCAGACTGAAAGACAGACTGAGAGACAGACTGACAGACAGACAGACATACTGAGAGACAGACAGACTGAGAGACAGACAGATAGACAGACATACTGAGAGACAGACTGAGAGACAGACTGAGAGACAGACTGAGAGACAGACTGAGAGACAGACTGAGAGACAGACTGGGAGACAGACTGAGAGACAGACTGAGAGACAGACTGAGAGACAGACAGAGTGAGAGACAGACAGAGAGACAGACTGAGAGACAGACTGGGAGACAGACTGAGAGACAGACTGAGAGACAGACTGAGAGACAGACAGACTGAGAGACAGACAGATAGACAGACAGACTGAGAGACAGACTGAGAGACAGGCAGACTGAGAGACAGTTAGATAGACAGACAGACTGAGAGACAGACAGAGAGACAGACTGACTGAGAGACAGACTGAGAGACAGACTGAGAGACAGACTGACAGACAGACTGAGAGACAGACAGACTGAGAGACAAACAGAGAGACAGACAGACTGAGAGAAAGACTGAGAGACAGACAGAGAGACAGACAGAGATACAGACTGAGAGACAGACAGAGAGACAGACAGACTGAGAGACAGACAGACTGAGAGACAGACAGAGAGACAGACATACTGAGAGACATACTGAGAGACAGACAGAGAGACATACAGAGAGACAGACTGGACAGACAGACAGAGAGACAGACTGAGAGACAGACTGAGAGACAGACTGGGAGACGTACTGAGAGACAGACAGAGAGACAGACTGAGAGACAGACTGAGAGACAGACTGGGAGACATACTGAGATACAGACTGAGAGACAGACTGAGAGACAGACAGACTGAGAGACAGACAGATAGATAGACAGACAGACAGAGAGGACAGACTGAGAGACAGACTGAGAGACATACAGACTGAGAGACAGACAGAGAGGCAGACTGACAGACATACTGAGAGACAGACAGATAGACAGACAGACAGACTGAGAGACAGACAGACTGAGAGACAGACTGAGAGAGACTGAGAGACAGCCTGAGAGACAGACTGAGAGACAGACTGAGAGACAGACTGATAGACATACTGAGAGACAGACTGAGAGACAGACAGATAGACAGACATACTGAGAGACAGACAGAGAGACAGACAGACTGAGAGACAGA